>NC_057811.1:73260554-73267798 GCF_018294505.1 Triticum aestivum | reverse complement strand
TAAGGAAGAACCAGCCGCAGCGGGGAGGGGGCTTGCTGGAGAGGTACCCCACTATCTATCTTAGGGTTCAGGGTGGGGCGGTGGTCGCCGGCGGTGGTGGGGCAATGGCGTGGGGATCGCCGGAGAAAAAGCTCGGCACGGGGGGCCTAGAGGGATGACCAGGGCGGCGGCGGACCGGCGGTGGGGAGTGGTTTCTGGGCGGGCGAGGCGGCGCACTGCCGGCCGCGGGCAGCAGGGGACGCCTGTTTGGCCGGTGGTGGCTGGCGGCTCAGGGGGGGTGGATGTTGAAGATGAACTGCAGGCCCTTGATTTCGTATCCAACGGCTGGAAAATCGACTGACCAGAGATGAAAAAGTCAGTCGACTGACGTGTAGCCTCACCTGATGCTGCTACACGACCAGCTGCCCCAGCTCTCGCACGTGCTACTGCTGCTACTGCTTTTCATCTACTAGTGCGTTCAGTTTTGACTGCAAAATTCAGTTTTGATAGTTAAGTTCAGTTTCAACAGTTAAATTCAGTTTTGACAGTTAAGTTCAGAGATGAGCGGCTGATGTATTTTACATCTAGCACATTGTGGTTATGTATTTTACGTCATCTATTGGAGATGCTATTAGAATTCCGATTAGGTTAACATTGTCTCTCCTGTCCTGCTTCAGCCTCGGCGTCATTCAACTCACCGGAGCTGCTCCAACGATGAAACTCTCCATCACAGCGGAGCAGTACCCCGGGCTCCATCTCAAGATGCCTAAGATCTTCTTCCCCTCCTCTGAGAGCCAAGTCAGCTGGATCATCCTCACCGACCAACCCAATCACGCTGAGATTGACATGGCTTCGCCAAAGAGGTTGTACACTTGTTGCATCTCTTTTTTACCGTACATGTAATATATATTGTCCACTGAGCACACGCAGTAATGTGAAATACGATTAGTTTCTCCTACTATATGACAAGAAGTGAGGTACCAGGCAACTTAGCTATCCGTGATGGACTCTCTTGAACGTCATCATTATTTATCTCTGCGCATTTGAGCTGTGCATTTGTCAATGGGCCTGGGAGTTGAGCTAGTAGGGCAGTGGCCTGGATCCAAAGTAGTAGAAGTAGCACAAAAACATTTTTTGAGTGTAGGCTTTTCCTTGCTCAAGCCTGCCTGCTAGAATCGCCGGTGCTTGAAAGGAAAAGTGAAGGAAAAACATAGGATTTGGAAAGTTTCCTATGGTACTACTATTCATGCATTTGGTTCAAAGGAATGGAGCAAAGGAAAACTGTAGCATTTGTTCCTTTAGTGTCTCCTTGAAAGAAAAACCGTAGGAATTTTAATATCCACTTGTCCTCCTTTTCAAATTCCTATTCATGTAGCACAAGACTAATAGATAGTAGCATAATAGCATTATAACCGTACATTTTCTTGTGGTTTGACTTAATCTCCCCATGCTTCTTGCATCCTGTGATCTTCCAATTCTTGTGAACCAAACACTCAGATTTGCAGAAATCATGTGTTTTTAAATTCTCTGTTTTGCACGTGCATTCCTATCCTATTACTGTGTATTTCCTATCCCTGCGTTGTTAGAATCCTCCAATTCAAACGAGCCCTTATAGAATTACTTCTCTTACAGATAGTTGTCAAAGAAAACCTTGTGTGGTTTGTCCCGCTCCTGCTGCGCCGTTGTCCAGCCCAGCTCAGCTGCTCCAACGACATAAGGGTCCAGCACAGCAGGGACCCGGCCTTCAGACTGTCTGTTGCCGCCTCAGATCTTCTTCCCCGCCACTGGCAGCCATGACAACTGCATTACCATCATCAACCGAGCAGATGACCTCGAGGACTACACGGGTCCGCAAGAGAGGTCGCACTCTTTCGTGTCTGCTTACGTTATGCATCGCTTAATATTACATGCTACTTTATCGTCCTATTCAGCGATTAGACTCTGAGTCAACTCCAAACTAATGGTCAAACTTGAGTTTTTAAATGGTTATGGGGTACATATCGGGGCCGCAATCAATTGTATCTATCTACTATCTGGTTAATCTCTGGTGTCTACTATAAGTTTCATGTTGGGTGGGAAACAAACAGTAAAGAAGCCATTATCTGTATTTTTTAACTGAAGCCATTATCTGCCAGCTATCATTGGTTTTTGGTCTATCCACAGGTTGCTACCATCACTCTGGATTTTTGCATGCACTCCTTACATAATCTCACTATGTTTTATTCCCATGCATGTCAGTTATTGTACACGATGAAACTGAACATGTAGAGCAAAAGAGACGAGCCTTGCGTGACAATAAAATTTCATGCAGAGGTCGCTCCATGGTAGGCGCAAAGGCAGACCCCTCCACCCATTTCGGATTGTAATCGAGAGGAAGATATCTGTTTTGAGGGGGATTCAGAAGGAGAAGACCACTCCTATTTACCCCCTGAGGTCTTCGCTCTAACTTGGCATGCTGATGTTGGTTATATCATGCATATGGTGCCTTGCATTGCTTACTTTATACATCAAATATGTCATCTGCTTAGTTTAGACATGCTTTGTGTGAATGCCATCTATTTAGTTTACTCATCGTTTATGTGAATTATGCAACACCATCTTGTTTAGCCAACCATCATATATGTGAATTTTGCAATGCCATCCTGCTTATCCAGTCATCTTATATGTGAATTATATCAGGCATCCTTTTTTTCGTTACGTATTACATTTGTCAACAATGTTAGTACATTCAACTACTCCTTGTGTGCATCAGCCATTTGACACAGAGATGGAAAATTCTGGAGTGAAAACAAGGTCTTCAGAGTAGACTATGCTATCTGACAAAGCGCATATCTTGCTGGTTACGGATAGCTCCTCAGAGGAGGATTCAGAGACAGATGACCAGTCCTATTCCCCCCCAAGGTGTATGCTCTAACTTGGCAGGGTTATGTTGCTCATATCGTGCGTATGGTGTCTTGCATTGCTATGTCATTTGATTAGTTTGGACATGCTTTGTGTGAATGCCACCTGTTTAGTGTCTAATTACCATATATGTGAATTATGCATTGCCATCTTGTTGCAAGACATTATATATGTGAATTATGCAATGCTATCTTGTTGCAAAGGCATTATATATGTGAATTATCCAATGCCATGTTGTTTAGCCAATCATCATGTATGTGAATTATATCATGCTATCAGTTTTTGTATTACGTGTTCCATTTGTCGACAACATTTGTATATTCAACTACTCTTCCTGTGCATCAGCCATTTGAAGCGGTGATGGAAGTATCTGGAGTGAAAACAAGGTATTCAGAGCAGACAATGCTACCTGCTAAAGCAGACATCTTGCTGGTTACAGAGAGCTCCTCGGAGGAGGATTCAGAGACTGATGACCAGTCCTATTTCCCCCCTGAGGTCTATGCTCAAACTTGGCAGGGTTATATTACCCGTGCCATGCATGTTGTCTTGCATTGCTTAGTTTTTACATCATATATGGATTGCCATCTGCTTACTTGCTTACTATATAAATCGTATATTTGAATTATATCATGCCATCATGTTTACATACACAACATATGTCTGAATTGTGGCATGGCAACCCATTTAATAAAGACATCATATAGTTATATCATCTCATCCTGTTTAGTGTTTACAGTCATCATATTTTGAATTATGTCATTCTATCCGTGAATTATATCATGCTATCATGTTTCCATAGGCGGCATGTATGTGAATTATGGCATGCCAACCTATTTAATAAGCACATTATATAGTTATATCATGTCATCCTGTTTACATAGTCATCATATTTTGAACTATGTCTTTCCATCTTTTTTAGTTAGCCATCATAATATAACGCCCACGATGCGGCTATATCTCCCACGTGTCGAGGCACGACTTAGAGGCATAACCGCATAGTGGTTTTGTCGCAAGAAGGGTCATCTTCACACAATCCCATGTAATGAACAAGAATGGGATAAAGAGTTGGCTTACAATCGCCTTTCACACAATACATGAATATAAATCATACATCATCCAAAATACAACCATATAGACCGACTACGGTCAAAAACCAGATGAAAATAACATAACCCCAAATGCTAGATCCCCGATCGTCCCAACTGGGCTCCACTACTGATCATCAGGAAAAGACACATAGTAACGACCACGTTCCTCGTCGAACTCCCACTTGAGATCGACCCCATCATCTGCGCTGGCATCGTCGGCACCTGCAACTGTTTTGGTAGAATCTGTGAGTCACGGGGACTCAGCAATCTCACACCCGCGAGATCAAGACTATTTAAGCTTATAGGGAAGGGTGGTGTAATGAGGTGGAGCTGCAGCGGCAATAAGCATATATGGGGGCTAACTTGCGCAAAAGAGAGCGAGAAGAGAAGCAACGGAACGGTCGTCAACTAGCAATGACCAAGAAGTGATCCTGAACACCTACTTACGTCATACATAACTCAAATCGTGTTCACTTCCCAGACTCCGCCGAGAAGAGACCATCACGGCTACACACGCAGTAGATGTATTTTAGCTGGGTCAAGTGACAAGTTATCTACAACCGGACATTAACAAATTCCCATCTGCCTCATAACCGCGGGCATGGCTTTCGAAAGATAATACCCTGCAGGGGTGTCCCAACTTAGCCCATCATAAGCTCTCACGGTCAACGAAGGATAAACCTTCTCCCAGAAAGACCCGATCAGTCTCGGAATCCCGGTTTACAAGACATTTCGACAATGGTAAAACAAGACCAGCAAAGCCGCCCGAATGTGCCGACAAATCCCGATAGGAGCTGCACATATCTCGTTCTCAGGGCGCACCGGATGTGCCGACAAATCCCGATAGGAGCTGCACATATCTCGTTCTCAGGGCGCACCGGATTGTCCAAGCTTCCGATAGGCCAGACCAGAGTTGCCCCTGGTGGCCACCGGCGATTGACAGGTTGGACCAATACTTAGAGGAGCACTGGCCCGGGGGTTTAAAATAAAGATGACCCTCGGGCTCTAGAAAACTCGGGGGAAAAAGGCTTAGGCGGCAAATGGTAAAACCAAGGTTGGGCCTTGCTGGAGGAGTTTTATTCAAGGCGAACTGTCAAGGGGGTCCCATAAATCACCCGACCGTGTAAGGAACGCAAACTCAAGGAACATAATCCCGGTATATCAGTAACTAGGGCGGCAAGAGTGGAACAAAACACCAGGCATAAGGCCGAGCCTTCCACCCTTTACCAAATATATATAGATACATTAATTAAATAAGAGATATTGTGATATCCCAACATGTCCATGTTCCAACATGGAACAAACTTCAACTGCAACTAGCAACGCTATAAGAGGGGCTGAGCAAAAGCGGTAACTTAGCCAAACAACGGTTTGCTAGGAAAGGATGGTTAGAGGCTGACATGGCAATATGGGAGACATGATATAGCAAGTGATAGGTAACGCGGCATGGCAATAGAGCGAACAACTAGCAAAGCAAAGATAGAAGTGATTTCGAGGGGTGGTCATCTTGCCTGCAAGGTTCTCAGAGTTGTCGAAAGCTTGATCCTCGTAAGCGTACTCAATAGGTTACTCATTCACAAACTCGTCTCCCGGCTCTACCCAAGACAAGAACACAAACAAACAGAACCACAATCAACCACGAGAAATGCACAAGCAACATGATGCAAAACATGTATGATATGCAAGATATGATATGCGATGCATATGCGTGCTCCGGAAGGAAAATGATGAACATGGCAGTAACTTGGCAAACCAAGTATGCCACTGGAAAGATGAGATGATTTCAGTCGAAATCGATATAAAGATCACCGGAAACGGATGCACGGTTTGCAAATGGCAAGCAAAACAAGAATGACACGGATCTACAATTAACAGCATGATAGCACTTAAAATGCAACAAGCAACAATGCTACAGCACTCCAACATAGCAACAAAGCACATGACAGTGATCTTCAGGAGATGCTTGACAAAAGATGAACAGTGAGCTACGGCTAGATCACAACATAACAAGCTCAAACAAGCATGGCAAAAGTGCAAAAGATAACAGGTTCACAGACTTGGTGAAAAACTGGACATGGCAGAAAACAGCATCAGGTAGCAATGTTCAGAGCACGAAATCAACATGCTACAGGAACTTAACATAGCAAAACAAGGCATGGCAGTGTTCTACTAGATGCATATGACAAAAGTCCCTTACTGACCTAAGCCAAAAAGGATCAGAAGATATGATGGCAAGCATGTGAACATAGCAAGTTTCGTTATCAGGTTTCAGACTTAGCAGAAAACAGAGCATGGCAGAAACAATAATATGAGGGCATGTTTGTGAGCTTGATGCACTCACTACAGAGCAATGAATAACAAACAAGCATACCTACAGCAAGATGGCATGTTTAAGAAGCTATCCATGGCAAGAACAAAAGCATAGCATGTATGGATCAGCTACAATAAGCTTGGCAAAATTGCATATCATGTTAAGAATCTGCCAGAAATATTTTATAGCAAAAGTAGAGCAAGATTGAGTCATGCTATGGCACTCCATAATTGCAAACAATTGCAGGACTGGATCAATTACAACTATAGCTACAAAACATCCTTACTGAACATCACCAAAATATGCATGGATCTCTCTGTAGCATCAAGTTTACATGGCAACAAAATAACAGCAGACAAAAACTTAGAGAAATCACCAAGTCCCTGAAATCAGAAACATTACGGGGCCTAGTTTGCATGCTTGTGCTAGTCACCACAAAGATCACAAAAATACATGGCATACACTCTTGGAAAGATGGCATGGCATACAACAAAACACATGTAGGGCTCATGCCAATAAGATGCACAGATTAAATGATACAAAAATGACAAATCTCCAAGTTCTGCTAAGAACCAGAAGATAACAGCAACTAGCCCTCTTGCAACAGAGATTTGGGCATCAAGATGACCTCTAATAAACATGGTTCGATTGAACAAAATGAAGAGCATCACGAGATGAACAATTTGACATATTACACGCGTGAAATGGAGCTACATGCAAGAAGTTATGCACTATCGAACATGAGCATATGCTGAGAAAAACGAAAGACTTCGCAAATTTTTGGGGCTCGGAAAAAGTCAACGCTCACAGTGCGGATCGGGATCTCAGGCGATGGCAGAGAGCTCGGGCTCGGGCCCTGCCTGCCGGCGACGATGGAGAGGAAGGCGAGGCGGGGCTGCGGCCAGACGGAGGAGAGGACGGCGGGGCGCCGACGCGGTGGTCGGTGCGGGCGGCGCCGGGCGGCG
>NC_057811.1:73235654-73260074 GCF_018294505.1 Triticum aestivum | reverse complement strand
CGGCGAACAGGCGGCGGCGCGGGTTGGCGTGCGGAGCCGGGAGGCGGCGGCGGATCGGGCCTGGCAGGCCCCGCCTGGGCCCGGCGGGTCGGCGGGGCGGGGAGGAGAGAGAGGGACAGGTGGCGGCGCGGGATTCGTCCGGGACGGCGGCGCGGACACGTCCGGCGGCAGGGAATTTCGTCCGGGCGCGAGGTGGAAGAAGGTACGGTTTAGACTGCGATTTGTTTTTCGGGGGTCTCACATATAAATATGTAGAGGGAGCTAGGAGGCTCCAAATGAGGTGCGGTTTTCGCCCACACGATCGTGATCGAACGACCTAGAGCATGGAAGAGAGTTTGATGGGTTTTGGGCTGGTTTTTAGGGGGGTTTTGCTGCACACACAAATGGACCTTGCGGATGCCCGGTTAACCATTGGAGTACCAAACGACCTCCAAATGGAACGAAACTTGACCGGTGGTTTCCGGGTGGTATATGAGGGCCACTTGACAAGCCTCGGTCCATTCCGAGAAAGTTTGACACCCGCACACGAAAGAAAACAAGAGGGGTGCACCGGAGGAGATAGGAGCGCCGGATTGCAAAACGGACAACGGGGAAAATGCTCGGATGCATGAGACGAACACGTATGCAAATGCAATGCACATGATGACATGATATGAAATGCCTGACATGAACAAAATACAAAATGAAAAACAAAACCCGACCACGGAGGGAATATCGTAACACATAGCCGAAAATGGCAAGAGTCGGAGTTACAAATATGGCAAGTTACATGTGGGGTGTTACACATAATGTGAAATTGTGTCATGCTATCCTATTTAGTTAGCCATCATATATGTGAAATTGTGTCACGCTATCCTGTTTGGTCAGACAACAAAAATGTGAATTATTTCATGCCCTCTTTTATTCCCCACTACCCATTGCACCTGTCTTATCATACAATGTTTGTACATTCAATTACTTTTCTTGTTTATCAGCCATTTGAATTGGAGAGAGTGATGGCAGTATCTAAGGGAGTAACAACACGGTCTTCAGAAAAGATAGTGCTACCAGATAGAACCACGGTTGTACTTGCCCAAGAACCAGCCCCACCACACATAACCCAGACTCTCGCAGATTGTACCCCTACCCAGTTGGACAGAGAACCAGCTACTCCCCTTCTAACCCCAACCCCAGCAGATAGTAACCCAGTTCCAGTTGACACAGCACCGTTTGCACCACAGAGCACCCAAACACGATCAGTTAGTAAGGGAACTGCAGTGCCCAAAGCACGAGGACCACCACTCCGAATCCTAACTCAACACTTTAAGGAGAAGAAGAATTGTTCTCAGGTCAGGTTCCGTAGCTATGGTTCATACTCCTTTGCTCTTGCATCACTGTATTTACTCATACCAACTATTTTCAAATTTGAAGGATGGAATTGAAACTCCAATGGTGCAACAGGTATGTTTTAAACCTGTTTCTTTAACTGGTTTGCTGTTGTAACTTGCTCTATGTTGATTTCAGTTTCAATAGAATAAACAGTTATGTTCTCATGTCATGCGCATTACAAGTGTTGTTACTGCTCTATAGTTTCCCACACTTATATTTTGTCTATTCTGCTTTGTCTTGAACAAACATTATTTGAACTGTGTCTCTATCCTGATTTGGCAACAAAAGCTAGAATGATATAGACCATAAAGTGATCATGGTACATAGATATATGTTTGTTTCATGTTGTTATCCTGTCCACTTTACTACTGAACTGATTTACCAAAATGAGTTTCATATACAAGATGGTAAACCTGTGATGTGTCTGCGTGTTTCTCTTTTAGAATGCGGACAAAATATTGGAGAACAGTACCCCGTTATGCAATGGTAAAGGAAGTAATGCAAATAAGGTTCAAGATAGTGAGACATCCCTGTTGGTCTCCAAGAAAGCTGGTAAAAACTATCTTAACGACAGTGAGAGAACCCAAAAGTCTTGTCTTGATGTAGTGTTCGAGTTACTGGCCACTACTGCTGGCACAAGCTCTTCGAACTCGCTGCCTGAATCAGTTCGTCTTCTTGAGTCTCAGCTTCAAGTTGAAAGAAATTGATCAGATGTGCTACGACAGGAAGCTGAAGGACTGAGGAAGTCCATGCAGAATTCAGATGTATACTTTCTGGTGCAACAGCAAGCGCTAGAGGATTTAAGCGCCAAACAAGAGAAAGTTAATAAGCTTGCTAAGCATCTTGCCAGCATTATGAGTACCTAGGATGTTGTTTCTTGAGATCTTCTGAAGTGGTTTCAGTTCTATACTTGTTTTGCTGCGGTGTTTATTTGCACTGGTCGCCAACTTTGACAATCAGGGTATATGATATGCTGCTTTGTTCCCTATATTTGCACTGGTGGCGAACTTTCATGCCCAGTGGATGTAATATGTGTAATAGCCGTGATAGCCTAGCGTAAGTTGCTTGCTTATTTATTTCCTTGTTGTCTTGTTTATTTGTTTGCTTGTAGTTAGTGCAGTTCTTTTTCCGCGGTTTGGCTGCAATAACCTATTTTTTAAAACTAGGCCACAATAACCATGGGCTACATATTTACTGTAGTTACCATGGGCCTCCTACGGGCCATAGAAACAATGGGCCTTGTAAGGGCCGTAGAAACAATGGGCCTTATACGGTCCGTAGCATCAATGGGCCTTAAACGGGCCGTAGCATCAATGGGCCTTATACGGGCCGTATGATCGATCGGCCAAACATGGGCCAATAACAGACCACATTATGGGCCGTAAACGGGCTAGATTTGGAATCGTCCGTTCATGGGCCGACAATAACGGGCCATCGTTAATCGGCCATATTTGATGACGCTATGAAAACGGCCCAACGGATTAACGGGCCGCAAATGGGCCGATTGTAACCACGGGCTGAATTTGGCCCACAAGAAGAAAAGGCCAGTAACGGGTCGTAAGTAACCGAATGCCGGAAATAAGCCCAAGAATAAATGGGCCCTGAGAAGGCCGAAAGATAACACGGGTTGGAAACGGGCCAATGGAATAATGGGCCGTTAGTGGGTATGAAGCGATACACTGTTCATTGCGGGCCGGATTCACTATGGGCTGTTAATGGGCCAAGAGTTACAAATGGCCTCGCATGGGCCGAAAGACATCATGGGCCATACATGGGCCAGAAGTTACAACGGGCTGGAATCATATTGGACGGCCCAGATGAAGCTACTGGGCTTAATTCCGATAGGCCGTAACGGGCCGTGAGTTAGCGGGCCATAAATGGGCTATATAGGAACAGGCTTTCCGTGGGCTGGCCCGTTACCTTTTGACCAAGTCAAATGGGACGGCCTTTTCACCGGAATGGGCCTCTGTTGGGCCGTGCCACGTGTCGACCTATCATAGGCGCCTCCTATCCAATGAATGGATGACATCTGTGCCAACGGTGAGCCAACACGTGTTTCCTCCGGCCAATGAAAATTTTACACGTGGAAAATCCTCATTGGTCCGGGCTGTTAACGGGTTATCGGATCTAAAACCGGACCCGATAGCTTAACGGCGACCCGTTACGGTGGATGCCACATGTCGGTCACCCTTGACGAAAGCACTTCCATGACGCGCGATTTATCGTCATGGAAGTGGACACTTCCGTGATGA
Source organism: Triticum aestivum (assembly GCF_018294505.1). Classification (NCBI taxonomy): domain Eukaryota; kingdom Viridiplantae; phylum Streptophyta; class Magnoliopsida; order Poales; family Poaceae; genus Triticum; species Triticum aestivum. The sequence goes on along the minus strand of NC_057811.1, from coordinate 73,256,454 downwards.
TAATTTTGGTAATGTCATGGAACACTTCTACGAGAGCACAAGTATGACTATCTTGATTCTGTCATAAATTTGTCATGGATGTACATGCATGACAGAAAACGTGACCTACTATGACAAACACGTATCATCACGGAAGTGTATTTTTTTGTAGTGTCATGCCACGTACAACCACAAGCATTTCATAGGGAACATGTGGAGAACAAAAATGTTAATTTAATTTATGTTGGATCTGCAACAACGTCTTGCCTGCATACAACGGAGAGAACTATAGTTCCATGAGATTGTAGTTATCCCGGTTGGATCTGTAACAATAGCTAGCCTGCAAATAACATGAAAAATTAGTAGAATTCTACATGAAAAACAATAATTAGATGTGGACGGGAAAACTGTCTGCTTCCTCCTAGCAAATCCAAACAACTTCTATGAAAACAATAGAATCTGTACATGAGAATCTAACACTGATCATTTTTATCTTGACATGCACATGAAAAAGGAAACTGCATAAATTTGGGGGTTTGAGACGGGAAAAACAAAGCCAACACAGGCCTTGGTGGTCAATTCCCATGTGTTCAGCGAGCTCCTTGAGATCGAGCCCAGCGGCGTAGGGGTCGTTGTTGGAGCTTCTGCTGGTGATTTATAGTGCCCTTGCTTGTCGAGGCGCCTCGAATCATCCATGTCATCTTTCCTTCCGCCTCACCTCGCAGATCTGGAGGAGGCACAACATGTGCCTTGTTGGTGCTGGCCGTGGCCATCGAGCGTGGATGATGCGACGATGGGAAGAAGCAGAGGGGGATGGAGAGCATCAGCAGAGAAAGCAGATAGATGTGGGGAGGTGTGGGGAGGAGACGTACAGGTGGGCAGAGACGCAGAGGGGAACGAGCAGAGGTGGGGGATTTGCATATATGCCGGTTATAGGACGGAAGAGCAATCGATGCTGACGATTGGGCTTTTTCTGTCTCTGAGTCGAGGCCATTGGGCTTCGCGGTCGGTATTAAGTCCAAAAATGAAGCGACAAACACGGCACATCTAAATGTCAACAAAAAATGGTTAAAACAAAAATAATTGCTGATGTGGCGGATTGCTGAGTTGGATAGGCTGCATGTCAAGATAAGGTAGTGGGAATGAACTATTTAGGTATTATAGATAGGCAGACATCATCACGCCACATCGGTTAGGATACATGAGTACTTGGCGTCTGTTTCTTTTTTTTCCTTTTTTCTATTTTCCGTGTATAATGCTAATGCCGATGATTGCGCATACATGCTACTACTAACTCAATGTAGTAGTGTTTCTAAAAAATCTCAATGAAGTAGTGGCCATGAGGGATTTGCAAGCATGGGTTAGAGATCTTCGTTGAGTGCTAGTGAGTACAATACAAGTATAATATAGTAGGACGCGAGTGTCGTACAACCTTTTTCTCAGGGGAGGGGCGTCATACAATCTTGAGAAAAAATGGCTTGCTACCAAAGAAACAAAGTCAACCATCCATCCATTCATTTCTGAGGGGCCATACTAGAAATGCCACTTATTTCAAGGGGCCAACGCGCAATATTCTCCCGAATGGAAACACTCGCTTCCGGAACCTACCTCGTGCCATCCGCCCACCATGTGGACCCTCAATGATGCATGGGCTCTACCACACGCCCCCTTTCCTGCGGAGGCGGCCGTCACATGACCACCGTGTATATAGGAGACAGTCCTCGTCTCCACCTGCCAACATATACACCCGCCGCGAGCGCCAACTCCACCACCCGCTCTACCTCAATCGCCACCACCGCCAACTCCACCTCCACCCCCACACCTCCTTCACCACCGCCTTCGCCGCCTCCACCCCCTGAGCCCATGTCAAACTTCGAGCTGGATCCGATGGAGTACGTGCCGCCGGGGTTTGACGTGATCGACGGCGGTCCTCTGCGTCTGCCAAGAACCTTCTTCTCTCCTTCTGTGGCTCCGGCTAGACAGCATGAAGTTTATGCCATTGGCATTGTGGAGCCAGAGCCGCTGCCCGCTGAAGCTGCACACTTCCGCCATCTGGTGAGTGACTTTGTGGTTAATCAACTTGGGAGAGATGTTCTAGATGCTCAGCCATGGATCCAAGGAGTTGGTCTTTTTCGCTTCCGTAGTGCTGCTTCGAGGCAAGTTATGATAGATCACCCTCCGTTCGAGCTTGGCAATGATAGATTTGTGTGGTTTATTACGCATGATGAGGGTATCAACTTCAGAGCTACCCAGGGTTTTCGTTGAGGCTGGATCATGTTACTAGGAGTACCACTGGATTACCGTCGCACTGAGTATATTGCTGATGATGTTAGTACTTTTGGACGTTTCCATACCTGGCACCAGGCGGATCAGCTCTTAGTTCATACTTTGGCGTACGTTCATTCCCTGCTCCCTCTCGCGTCCCCCATGATGTGGTCTATAGGGAGTATAATGATTTTGGTGCTACTAGAGTTTCTTGGACTGCTCTTGTTTATGTTCTGTCAGCGGACTTTGCTGATATTCTCCCTGCGGATGAAGATCCCATGCCTCTTAATGGAAACCCACATCCACTCCCAGGCCAGCTGTAGTATGATAATATTAATTAGGTTATGCCTGAGTTCCCTGAGATGGGTTGGAATGATGTGCCGCCTGCTGCTTATGATATTCCTCCTCCTGCAAACAATGAAGCACATGTGGAGCCAGCCAATGAGAATGAACAATCTCAGGAGTCCGTAGTTTTGCACCAATCTGATGCTCCTGATAGTGCCAATAGCAATGATCCTATGCCTGATGCGATTGTTCTCTATCAGCCGCCTATTGTGCAGCCTCCTTAGCAACCCAACATTGTGATCGGTCAGGTTTTCAGTGTTTACGGTCCTACTATTCCACCTGAGATGCAGTGGAGGCACAGCTTTGAGAGGCTCATGCCCTTGATGTGGTGTTCTGAGGTTTCCAAGCCCCTCTCTTTGCCACCGATGGAGCCAATCATCCTGATGAAGAGATCCTGGGATATTTCCTTTTCTGAGTCCACCATGAAGTTTCAACTAAAACCCGCATTTGCCAGTTCTCCAGTTCCTGTGATCAGACGTTTCTCTCCCATTAAGAGGCCAGTTGCCAGAGCTCTCTGCTTTGATATGGATGATGACTGTAACTTGCCGCAGTCAGATGGATTTATTTTCTCCACTAATGCAGTAACTACAGTTAAGAAGAGGGCTCGGAAATGTGCTGTGGTGATTGATGAATCTCAGGTTCGTCGTAGTGCTCGTCTATTTGCTCTCAGAGATGGATATAAGCACTCTATTGTGCAGCACAAAACCCCAAAGAAGAAACCTGAAGCTCGTCCTCATAAGAAGAAGAAGCCCTTTGACTCATCTTCTGACACGCCTGCAATGGAGGAGACTGTACCTGATGAAATTCCTCCTCCCACATCAATCCAGAACCTTCAGTGCATAGGTAATCACCTCGGGATTGCTCCAGAGAAGATATCCGTGGAGAAGCTTACAGCTCGCATGTCGGACTCTGCCTCCTCCAAATCTGCAGATGATAAGTGAAGATGTTATGTCTTCGGCTTTGTGGTGTGCCTGACAAAACACCGCCTATCTTTTATTTGCTTTCTGCAAGTTGAACTTTATATGCTTAGACTCTGGCTTGTTTATCACCGTGTCACTGCGTGATCAGTTGTTATCGCTTTGCTTTATGGTTTGTAATGAATCAGAACTCGGTTAGAGATTGGAAGGTATTTTGTTGGAATGTTCGTGGACTTAATTCAGATGCACGTCAGTGCGCAGTTCATGAGAAAATTGATGAGAGGGGTAGTCCTATTGTTTGTTTTCAGGAAACTAAATGTCCACATATTGCTTCGTAAATTTTGTCCTCGTCGTTATGATAACTTTGCTTATGTGCCGTCCTCGGGTGCGTTGGGGGGTATTGTTATTGTTTGGAATTCTGCTATCTTCTCTGGTCAGTTGATTCAGATTCAGTCTTTTGGAATCATTGTTGAGTTTACATCCGAACATAACTCTAATAAATGGACCCTGGTTTCTGTTTATGGGCCATGTGAAGGGTCGGCCAGAGATGACTTTGTTCAATGGCTCTATAATCTGCATATACCCCTCGATGAGAACTGGCTTTTACTTGGTGACTTTAATTTTATGAGATATGTGGATAATCGCAACCTCCCAGGTGGAAATGTAAATGATATGTTTTTTTTCAATGATATTATTGGACACCTTGGCTTGGTGGAACTCCCAATCAAAGGAAGGCAATATACGTGGTCCAATATGCAAACCATCCCTTTGCTTGAACAAATTGATTGGTTTTTCACGTCAGTTAACTGGACCTTGGATTATCCAAACACTATGGTCAAACCCCTAGCCCGTACTGCCTCAGATCATGTTCCATGTGTTGTCACGATTGCCACAACAATTCCAAAAGTTAGGGTTTTTCGTTTTGAGAACTATTGGGTTGATCTCCCGGGTTTTGTTGACTGTGTCACCCAAGTTTGGAACCAACCAACCAGAAGAGCCTCAATGGCTTGTATTATATCTGCAAAGTTCAAATCTTTGAGACACGCTCTTAAGCTCCGGCATACTAATCTTTCCTCTTTCATGAAACTCATTAAAGATTGCAATACTGTCATTCTGTTCTTTGATGAAGTGGAGGAGTTGCGTCCGCTCACGCTTCCTGAATTTAATTTCTGACAGATTGTTAAGCTACACTTGCAGGAGGTTTTGCGCTTGCAACATATTTATTGGCGACAACATTGCACTATAAGATCAATTAAAGTGGGCGAGGAAAAGTCAAAGTTTTTTCATGCCATGGCTACGGAAAGGTGCAGCAGGAATTCAATCTCCTCTCTTAAAAATGATGCTGGAGACACTATCTCTAATCATCATGAGATTGCAGACATGTTTTGGTCTGATTTCAAAGGCAGAATGGGACACTCTACTCAAATGAATATGGGCTTCGACCTGGGCCGCTTGCTACATAAAATTGATGGCCTAGAAGATTTGTCACGGCCTTTCTCTGACTCTGAAATTGAGGATGTTATTAAATTCATGCCCTGTGACAAAGCACCGGGGCCTGGTTGTTTCATTGGCTTATTTCTAAAGAAATGTTGGCATATCCTTAAGGAGGATTTTTATAAGTTAGCTCAAGAATTCTATGATGGAAATTGTGATTTGGCCTGTTTAAACTCCTCTCTTATTACTATGATCCCAAAGAAGCTCAGCCCTGAAGTAGTTGGAGATTATAGGCCAATTTCTCTGACTAACACTTGTCTGAAGTTTCTTACTAAATTGCTTGCCAACAGACTACAAAAGGTAATACTTCAGTGTATTCATAAAAACCAGTATGGATTTCTGAGGTGTAGATCAATCCAATATTGTGTTGCTTGGTGTTTTGAATATATTCATCAATGCAAGAGCTCTGGCAATCCTATTGTGCTGCTTAAATTGGATTTTACTAAGGCTTTTGATACTATTGAGCACTCTGCTATCCTGCAAATTCTCCAGCACAAGGGATTTGATGAAAAGTGGATTGGGAATCCTTGCTAGCTTCTCGCTCATCCTCTGTTTTATTAAATGGAGTTCCAGGTAGACATCTTCAATGCAAAACTAGTGTGTGTCAAGAGGATCCCTTCTCCCCTCTACTGTTTGTTATAGCAGTGGATCTTCTTTAGTCTATAGTTAATGACATGAAGGACAGAGAGATCTTGACCTTGCCCATTCATTCTAGCTCTGAGGATTACCCAATTGTTCAATACACCGATGACACATTGGTCATTCTCACTGCTGTTGACAGTGAGCTTATCGCCCTCAAGAAGATGTTGGATACTTTTGCAACCTCAACTGGTCTGAGAGTTAACTTTGCTAAGTCTTCGATGATACCTCTAAATATGTCGCCCGAGGAAGCTGCTAGGATTGCCTCCATACTTGGTTGTGAAGTGGGCACTATGCCATTTACTTACCTTGGATTTCCTATGGGAACCACTAGACCAACTATTTTGGAATTGATGCCTCTAGTCATCGCATTGAAAGGAGATTATCTGCTTCCTCATGCTTCCTCAATCAAGGTTGTCATCTCCATCTACTGCAATCTGTGCTCAGCTCTATGTCCATTGATTTTTATGTTCATTATCCATACCAGCAGGGATTTTGAAGCAGATCGAACGGATTGAGAGGCTGTGCCTTTGGCGTGGTAATTCAGATACCCCTAGACAGTCCCTTGCAGCTTGGGAGCTGGTTTGTCGACCCAAAGTTTGTGGTGGCCTTGATGTCATCAACCTACAAATCCAAAATGATGCTCTGCTGATTAAACATCTGTTCAAATTTTTCAATAAATTTGACATACCATGGGTTCATTTGATCTGGGACTCTTACTACGCTGTCTCCCCACCTCATGCTACTGATCAATGTGGCTCATTCTGGTGGCGAGATATTATGAAGCTCTTTGATAAGTTCTGGTCCATTGCTCGGTCGATAACACGATCCGGATCCTCTATCTTATTCTGGCAAGATAAATGGCATCTGATGGGAAATTGTTAGCCTTTGAAAGAGCGTTTCCCTCGTCTGTTCTCTTATGTGATTGATAACCTTCTCACGGTGAAGCAAGTGATGGAGTCAGACAACCTAGTGGGTTTATTTCACCTACCACTTTCTTCCCAAGCATATGATGAATTGATGCAGCTCACTCAGTTGTTGGATTCAGTTGCTCTAGTTGATCAACATGACTCTTAGATCTGGCCCGCTAAGGGTGGAGAGTATAGTGCAAAGTCTTATTACACTTTTGCTCATGCTCATATCCAGGTTGATCCCACTTTAAAATGGATTTGGCGATGTTCATGACCGCTTAAACTCAAAGTCTTTGGCTGGCTACTTTTGATGGACCGTTTGAATACCACAGACATGATGCAAAGGAGACACTGGACAATCAATGATGACTCTTGTGTGCTTTGTAATCTTCTGATTCATGAGGATAGAGTGCACCTTTTCTTCACCTGCAACTTCAGTCAGAGAGTCTGGAATTATCTTGGAATCCATTGGGCTGGCCAACCTCATCAGACTACTTACCAGCTGGCTTTGGCAGCCAAGAAGGACTTCAACAAGCCTTTCTTCACAGAAGTGGTGTTTGTGGCTGCTTGGAACATTTGGATTTTGAGGAATGGGAAGGTCTTCAGGAATGAAACCCCTTCTTTGAAAGCTTGGAGGAGAAACTTTGTGCATGATATTTCTCTGCTCTCTCATAGGATTAAAAGTAAATATAGGGATCTGCTGCTAACTTGGGTTAACTCACTTCCATAAGTTAGTTTTGTACTTTTCTTTGTTCATATTTCTCACCTTGTAATTGAGACTCTTATTGTACTCCTTGTATTTTTATAATAAAGGGTTGTGAGGCTTTTGCCTTGCAGTATATAATTCAAAAAATATATACACCCGTAAACCACTTCATTAAACCTTTCTCTATTTACCAATTCAGGTGAGGCTCCTTCCCCCATGGACTACGACGAGGTACTAGATGCCATTTGCGGTGGCACAATCCTCACGGACCTCAAGACGCCCGCGGTGACCTGGAGGGTGACGCTGACAACGTTGTAGACTGAGAAGAAGAAGCTTCGGTAGGGTGGCGAAGGGGGCCGGCGCTCCATGCGGTTTGACGGGTTCGGGGTCAGGCTCGGGATGGAGGATGATGCTGTGGACTTCGAGGAGTTCGAGGTCGTCGAGATCAATCCATTCACCGCCGTCAAGAGGTCCCTCTATAAAGGTATTGCCCCACGTCACTGAGCTGGTTTTAATACACGTATTACGATTACTTTTTTGTCCTTCTCTATTGTAGGATATACTATAGTATCACATTTTCTTAATTTTAGGTAGGACATAGAAGTTTGAAACTGCTTATGGTTAATTTTTTGAGGGGGTTAAATATTTGTTATGTTGTTAAAGCTTTCAATATATGCTTAGATCATAGCCGAAGGCGGAGCTAGGACCCGAGCCCCTGGCTGTGTCTGGGCGCGACCTCCATGCATGCATGCGTAGCATATTGTAGTGAACCACAGTAGGCCCATTGCCTAGTGTGAATCTAACTCCTCCCTTGGCTATAGGTAGCACCATACCAGATAAGCCTGCCCGCAAGAGAATTTTTCTATTTTCACGTGCTTTATGCTCTTACCTTTCCTGGTTTCATGCGGTCTATGCTTTTTGATCTCACACGATTTACGCTCCTTTTATCTCTCTAAGTAGAGTGGCGACACAAATTTACGTGTTGATCTGTAGCATAATTTAGGCATCACCAACCCAAAAAGACTGCTTACCTTTTGCCATTGTTAGCGAGGATACAAGGTTGTAAACCACCTACTATATTAAAAGTAAGGTCGATGTCATGTTAGTTTAAAAGAAATGCTAGATCTCCATATACAAGGTTAGATCAAGAATGTTATAATGCTAACTTATAATTCATATAACTACCATATAATAATGCTAATGATTGCACACGAAGTACATGCTAGTAACTTCATGGAGCAACTTTCCTTTCCTTTGAGAACAATGGACTAACTATGAGTAAATTACAAGAATCTTAGAGTTACACACACTCATCTATGAGAAGATATTGGGTAAATATTTTGTTAGATGAACCCGTCCAATAAACCTGTACGAGAGGAGTACGATAGTAATAATACATTTATACTAGAGGTGTGTAGTACAATCTTGAGCAAATGAGTGAAGTAAATAGCTATGAGTCATTTGGAAGGATCTTAGAATTACTCCCTCCGATCCTTTTTACTCTACATATAAGAATTGTCTGAAGTCAAACTTCACAAAGTTTGACCATATTTATATGAAAAAACATCAACATCTACCAACAACAACAAAGCCTTTAGTCCCAAACAAGTTGGGGTAGGCTAGAGGTGAAACCCATAAGACCTTGCGACCAAACTCATGGTTCGGGCACATGGATAGCAAGCTTCCACACACCCCTGTCCATCCCTGGTTCTTTCGTGATACTCAAATCCTCCAAATCTCTCTTTACTGACTCTTCAGATGTCAAATTCGGTCTACCCCGACCTCTGTTGACATTCTCCGCACGCTTTAGCTGTCCGCTATGCACTGGAGATTCTGGAGGCCTGCGCTGAGTATGCCCAAACCATCCCAAACGATGTTGAACAAGCTTCTCTTCAATTGGTGCTACCCCAACTATATCTTGTATATCATTGTTGGTGCAACAAACCCTGGGTCTGCTGCCCAGACCGTGCACATGCCTCAAGATCAAGGTTGCAACATCCAAAACGAGATCGAGTTGAAGAGATAGCTCTTTGAGAAATCAGAGAAAGGATCAAGAAGACCAAGTCAAGCCAAAGGAAGCAAGACACCACTAAGGCAAAGCCTCCCATACCGGGTAGGCGAGCCTGGCGAGGTCGAGGTTGCTCCAGAGACAAGTCTCAAGACTGCCATGGCAAGCTAGCCGGGGACGCCAAGGGCGGACCACCCTGCCAAAGGCTCCACCGCTCCACCTCACAGCGAAGTAAGTCATTGATTGATGCGGTGTCAAGCCCCCAAGTGACTAAGTGCCCTTTTTTGACACATGGCAGCCACTTCTGAAGGAAACCACCTCCAAATGACACCCGTCCAGAGACGTGTCGAGAAGACACACAAGAAGGTGGCCAAATAGCCCGGCAAGGCTTGCCCAACACACCACAATGTGACACTAAGCGGCGCATTTAATGCGCTCTGCCATGTCTGCAGAGTTAGGTATGATAGCATTGTTTGCTATCTAATCAGTACACAATGACTTATTTGCCATTGTGGTAACCCCTTGATCTATAAAAGGAGAGCCATGGCAACCATAGAAAGGATTCGGACCCTTGTACACTCATACGCGCGTAGCCGCCCTCGCCCCGAAGCAACCCTGCCGAGCTAGAGCGCTGCGTCCCCACCACGGTCCTCCCATCAATCAACCAAAGCAGGAGTAGGGTTTTACGCCTCGCGGCGGCCCGAACCTGGGTAAAACTGCCCGTGTGATCTCTGCCGTGTTGTGCTACGTTCTCTGCTCTTTGTGCAATGTGCTCATCCCCCTTCCGAACCACAAGGGGCTGATGGCCCCATAGGTAGTTGTGGTTTCCTACAACATCTTTGGCATGCCAGGTAGGAGGGAGCGCTTGCGCGAAGCCGAGAAGCGTATGCAGTGCGTCATCTTCATCATCTTCTTCATCGACGGCTCCATCGTCCATGGCGCCTAAGAAGAAGCGCGGTGCCGCAGCACATCCGTCCACTTCGAAGGCCCCGTCGCACGCGGCTGCCGACGCCGCAGGGGCTGCGGGGACGCACGGAAATGTGGAGGCTGTGGGGGACGTGGCCGGCACAGGCAGCATCGTCACCACCTCCCCTACGGCCAAAACGAGGGTAGAAGGCACCGGAGAAGGACATCACCGACAACATCCCAGCGGACATGCTCTACGAGGTACGAGTGGAGAGATCATTCCATCTGCACCTCTCCGCCCGGCTGAAGGGCACAGCCGTGGCGGCGGCACTCGCTCTGCGGCGAATCGCAACTCTCCGGCCGCTCCCGCTGCTGGCGCGGCCGCAGGGCATGCGCCACCCTCGGAACGAGCTGACCCGGCCGAAGGGCACAGCCACGTCCCCCGCAGCCACTGGCCCTCAAGCGCCTCCACCTCGTCACCATGCCACCCAGGTGACAGGCTCACAACGACGAGAACACGGCGCAACTACTACCAGCACCATCAGGAGCCAGGCAACGTTACGGTCTACGCTGTCATCCATGCCAATCACCGCTTCGGAGGCCATGGCGCGGGCCCAGCTGCTGTTGAGATCTCCGCCGGCAGCCGATCAGATGGATGAGTGGAGAGACACCATTCAAAGCTTGATTAGTTTCGCCAAGGCTGGAGGATCACAGCAAGCTGGCCCGTCACTGCCCCCAGGCGATGACAATGGCCTGCGCTGCTTGCCGTACCAAAGGGGCCACCCCCACGGTGCAGTCCCCTCCGCGCCAGCCTGCGCAGGGGCCATAGCCCGAGCCACGCGATCAAGAACCCGACGAAATCTCGATGGCTTCTTCCGACCCTCGAGCGCGTCAAGGCCAACGGCGAGTTCTGGAGGACGGGCAAAAGGGCAGCATGCACGTCACCATCGAGCGACGCCGTGACACCCACAAACAGTCCAATAGGCACAATGGCCTTGACGTTTACGAGCCAACTCTCGGTGAAGGTGGGTACCTACCTTTCAAGGTTGGGTGCCCCGCCTTCACTCGTGAGTTGCGGCAAGTCCGTTGGCCATCTACCTGCACGTTCAAGCCAGAAATACGAGAGAAGCGCGACGGGAAACTAAACCCATCAGAGTTCTTGAGCATCTACACCGTCGTTGTTCAAGCTGCCGAGGGAAGAGACGAGAAGGTGTTTGCTAACTACTTCCCTTTGGCAGTCAAGCCAAATGTGAGGTCTTGGCTGATGCACCTGCCGGAGAACTCCATTTCGACCTGGGCTGACCTATGCCATGAGTTTGTTGGCACCTTCACGGGCGGCCATCAAGAACGAGGGCGGTCCAGCGACTTGCAGCTTCTCCCGCAAAAGGAAGGAGAGACTCTGCGGAAGTACATGCAGAGGTTCAGCCGAGTACACAGGAACATTCCAGACATCCACCCGACAGCTGTGATAGCTGCGTTCCAGTCCAACGTGTGCACTCATCGGATACGTTCCAAGATGAACATTCGGTTGCCCAATACTGTGAAGGAGCTTTACACTCTAGTGGATAAGTGTGCTCGGGTAGAGGAGGGGAGGCAGCTCTCCGGTGAAGAGGATGGCATCGACATCGACTGAGAGGATGACGATGAAGCCACCAATCAGAAGAAGAAGAACAAGAAGCGCAACAAAAGGCGCAAGGATAAGGCAGTGGTGACCGTTGAGGGATCGGGCGCACCTAGTACCGGCAAGAAGGCCAAGACCAAAGTTCCCGGCAAGGAAGTTGCCGCGTGCACTGATTGACGGGAAGCTGCGACTGCCGAGAAGGCTGGGAAAGGTGATGGGCCATACTGCAAGATCCATCGGACAAAAGGACATGATCTCCAGGAGTGTCATTAGGTCAAGCAACTCGTCAAGAAGCAGAGGGCTGAATACGAGAAGCGTGATAAGGAGAAAGGTCAAGATGGCGCGGGCGGGAAGGGCCGAGGCAGAGGAGCAAGCTGCCCCGACAAGGCTCCTCAGAATCAAGGGAAACCCGCCAGAGGCCGTAAGGAGGATTGCAATGGTGAGAGCCATGGAGGAGATGAAGAGGAAACCAGCGAGCAGCAGTTCCAGAAAGCCACTGACGCCCTGTGCATTGACGGGAGTGCATCTCTGCACTCCTCTCATCGCCAACTTAAAACAGTGGGCGCGTGAAGTCAATGCCGTGGATCCAGCGACAGATTCTCGGAAGCCGCTCAAGTGGTCCCGCATGCCCATCATCTTTGATGAAGAGGATCACCCTGACTGCACCACTGCGGTAGGGTGCTTGCCGTTGTTGGTCTCACCAACAATCTGCAACCTCAAAGTCAAAAAGATGTTGGTTGACGGCGGGGCCGGGTTGAATCTGATTTCTCCAAAGGTCATACAAAACTTCAGATAGCAGAAGAAGAGCTCAAGATTACTGGCACGTTTCAAGGGATTAACCTCGGCAGGAGTCGTCCTAAGGGGAAGATCATGCTACCCGTGACGTTCGGGGGGGGGGGGGAGTTAAACTACCGGACTAAGAAGATCGTATTTGATGTGGTTGACCTCCCCCTGCCGTACAATGGAATCCTTGGTCGCCCAGCCTTGGCCAGATTCATGGCGGCATCCCACTATGCCTACAACACCTTGAAGATGCTAGGGCCGATTGGCGTCATTTCCATTCCGTCAGACGAGAAGGATGCAATCATTTGTGTGTACAAGATGTACTGGGAAGTAGTCGCGGCAGAGGCCGCGGAAGCCAGTATTCCCACCAAGGAAAACAACAAGAAGGGGAGAAATAGCAAGGATGCCAGCAAGGAACCGGGGAAGCGTACCTCTTTGGAGTATGCTGCGCCTGTTGATGACTTGCCGGAGAGCTCCAATAGGAAGAGACCCAAGGCTGCTGCACCCGCTGTGAAAAAGGTCCCCGCAGGGCTGGCTGGCGCTGATGGTACCTTCACTATCACTGCCACCCTCGATGACAAATAGGAAATCATGCTCGTTGCCTTCCTGCGGGCAAATATCGATGTGTTTGCCTGGCAACCATCTGATATCCCCGGTGTTCCCAGGGAGGTAATCGAGCACCACCTTGCTATCTACCCACATGCCCGACCCGTCAAGCAGAAGGTCCAGAAGCAAGCTTTGGAGCGGCAACAGTTCATTGCCGAGGAGATCAAGAAACTTGAGGCAGCTGGTCTGGTCAGAGGAGTGCTGCATCCAACATGGTTAGCAAATCCCATGGTGGTACGCAAGGCTAATGGGAAATGGAGGCTTTGCATAGATTTTACGGATCTGAAGAAGGCAAGCCCGAAGGACCCATTTCCCTTGCCGCGCATCAACTAGATTGTGGATTCCACCTCCGGGTGTGACCTACTTTCTTTCCTGGATGCATACGCTGGGTACCACTAGATCTTCATGTCCCAGGAAGACGAAGAGAAGAGTGCGTTCATAACCCCATGTGGCATGTACTGCTTCGTACGGATGCCCGCCGGAAAGCTCCTGGGCTTCATCGTCTCCAGTAGAGGAATTGAAGCAAATCCGGCTAAAATCCGAGCTCTGTCATAGTTGGCTATCCCAACTGACCTCAAGCAAATCAAGAAATTAACTGGATGCATGGCAGCCTTAAGCCGCTTTATCTCCCGATTAGGAGAAAAAGCACTACCCCTTTATCGCCTTGTTCGGCGCACCGAACACTTCGAGTGGACAGATGCAGCAACGGCTGGATTGGAAGAAATAAAAGCCATCCTGGCCACCAACCCAATCTTGGCCGCGCCAAATATCGGCGAACCAATGTTGTTATACATAGCGGCAACTCACCAAGTTGTCAGCGCAGTGCTCGTCGTCGAACGAGAGACGAACGGACATAAATTCCCACTTCAAAAGCCGACATACTATGTATCCACTGTCCTCACTCCATGCAAATCACGATACCCACATTATCAAAAGATAGCATACGCGGTATTTATGGCATCCCAGAAATTACGACACTACTTTCAAGAGTGTTCAATTACGGTGGCCTCAAAAGTACCACTCAACGACATAATAAACAACCGCGATGCCATGGGCCGGATTTCCAAATGGGCTATCGAGCTCCTCCCATTCGACATAACATATAGACCACGGCGAGCCATTAAGTGGCAAGTACTGGCCGATTTTGTCGCCGAGTGGACAGAAGCCGAACTCCCTAAAGAATACGGCGCGTACTCCAATTGGATCATGCACTTCGACGGCTCTAAAATGCTGGCTGGTCTGGGGGCTGGCGTCGTCCTGACGTCCCCCACCGGAGATACAGTCCAATACATACTCCAAATACTATAAACAGACTCCAACAACGCATCCGAATACGAGGCCCTGTTACATGGTCTCCGGGTGGCAGTTTCCATGGGCATTCAACGCCTGGAGGTGCGTGGGGACTCAAACCTCGCAATATCTCAAATAAATGGAGACTTCGACGCCAAGGATCCGAAAATGGCGGCTTATCGCAACGCCGTCCTCAAAATGTCAGCTCGGTTCGAGGGGCTTGAATTCCACCATGTGGCTCGGGAAAACAATCAGGCGGCGGATATCCTCGTCCGTATCGGTGCTAAGAGCGACCCTGTCCCACCGAACATCTTCTTGGAAAGGCTGTTTAAGCCATCCGTGGTATGGGAAGGGGACACCGGTAACAATAGTCCGGACCCGGCCACAACACCAGATACCAAACAATCTGACACAATCGGAGGCTCTTCCACCAAAATAACACCTTCAGCCCACGTGATAATGGCCGTCATCGCCCCGTGGACAGAACCATTCCTGGCCTACCTAACCAGGTAGGAACTACCCGAGGACCAAAATGAGGCACGCTACATAGTGCGCGGTCTAAAGCCTACAAGGTCCACGAGGGAGAGCTTCATAAGAAAAGCACTACCGGAGTCCTTCAAAGGTGCATCTCCGAAGAGGAAGGGCGGAAACTTTTGGCAGAAATCCATGCTGGACTCGGCGGCCACCACGCCGCAGCCCAGACCCTTGTAAGCAAGGCCTTCTGTACAGGTTTCTATTGGCCGACGGCCCGAGCAGACGCACAGGACCTTGTTCAACGTTGCGTCGGTTGCCAGCTTTTTGCAAACCAAAGCCATATGCCGCCTACCGCTCTCCAAACAATCCCCATTACTTGGCCCTTTGTGGTCTGGGGGATTGATATGGTCGGACCCCTCAAAGGGGGAACCCATAAGAAAAAATACCTATTGGTCATGGTGGACAAATTCACCAAATGGATAGAAGCCAAACCAATCAAAATGGCTGAATCCGGACCGGTGATAGACTTCATATAAGGGGTTGTACACCGTTATGGCATCCCCCACAGCATCATCACCGACAATGGCTCAAACTTTACAGCCGACGAGGTGAAACTTTGGTGCAGCAACATGGGCATCAAGCTCGATTATGCTTCTGTCTATCACCCGCAAACTAACGGTCAAGTCGAGCGAGCAAATGGTCTTATCATGAGCGGCATTAAACCCAGATTAGTGCGGTCCTTAAAGGAATCAAACATGCACTGGGTAGAGGAGCTCGACTCTGTACTATGGGGGTTGCGGACCACGCTGAATCGCACTACCGGATACACACCGTTCTTTCTGGTGTACGGCGCAGAGGCGGTACTGCCCTGCGACATAATTCATGACTCACCTCGAGTGTGCATGTATGAAGAAAAAGCGGCCGAGCTCGATCGGCAGGACAGTTTGGACGCCCTGGAGGAGGAGCGTGACGTGGCAAAAGCCCGTTCCGCATTCTATCAGCAACAGGCTCGAAGGTATCAAAGCAGAGAAGTACGGGCCAAAACTTATAACGTTGGCGAACTCTTTCTACGCCTACCGGAGAAGAAAAAGAACAAGCTCAAGCCCAAATGGGAAGGTCCCTTCATTATTGACCAGGTTCTGACTGGTGGAGCGTACCGTTTGCGGGATGCATCGGATAATCGACTCGAGCCAAACCCATGGAACGCAGCCAGACTCCGAAGGTTCTACGCCTAGTGCCGGACTCTATGTTCGTCTCCTTAACTCCATCAATTTTTTACATATCCGTTATCTGTCTTTTCTCTCTTTCTCTCTTTTTTTCTTTCCTTCAAGGCCTCAAAAGGCTAAATTATGTCTTGACTACACAATCTTGACGCGCTAACCGCGCTCATTATACCTGGGGGCTTCTTATACAGAAGCTTAATATAACCATTTTCCGGGCTTTATGCCCCACACATGTGTTATTCTTCCACATGTACCTTTTTTCGCCATTATATGCATCGATATGACTTAAGTTTTGGCCAAGCTGGGTTGCCTGACTCTTGTGTTTATGCCCTACGTTCCCGTTAATTCGGCTAGGGCATAAGGGGAGCACCTCTGCGGTTGTTACTGCCGGGTCAGCCGGATGTGTACCTCAGACTGGGTGAAGCCAAAAGCTAGCGTTCTTAATGGAATACTCGGTCGGTGAACAAAAGATGACTTTTATTTATTTTAATACATGCCCCTAGATGTTTATAGCCTGCGTCTCTTTTCGCAGTTTGGACATGCACATTAGGGCATGCGTACCCAGGGAAAGGAACCCCTAACGGAATTATTCTCCCTGGAAGATGTTTCTTACTATCCATGTAATATAACATAGCTAGTTGGGTACTTGTCTGTTCAAGCACATATGACCCCTACGCCTGGTTTCCACGCGTACCCCGGTTTTTACATAACTGAGCGGGTATTTGGATACACTTCGGACTATCGGGTCCAGAGGTCGAAGCGAAAAGGTACGCCATGACAAATGATTTACAATCCGGCTAGGGACAATATATGTCATTTGAAGTACACAGTCACTTAGACTGACTAAATTCTTCTTCTATACCATCCAACAGGCTGTCTAGCCTACAATCCTGTTGGGAATACTTTGCGGCTAATTCTACTTGGTCATACACCAAACTGACGGGGATCTCTTTCCCATCAGGCCCCACAGGTCCGACCTCGGCCATGTGGTTACGGTCAGCCTTGGTATACCGCGTCTTCACCATGGCCCAGGCTTCCCTCGCACCTTGTCGGCAGGCTGATATCTTCCATAATCGGAAGCGCCGCCGTGCTCCCTTGAGCTTCTCTACAAGCTCCCCATGCCCGATGGCAGGGAGACGGATGGCCACAAGGCTTGGGCAATGCCCTGCAGCACCTGCCGAACTTGTTCGTGCAGTTGTGAGAGCTCTGGCAGAAGATCACCCGCAGACCCGGGCATCTCCTCCGCGGGATGACCCGTCAGCATACCTGCAGACATAACTCTGTTAGCCGGCTTCTTCGCCGAACTCTTTCAAAAGTTCGTTCAAGCACTTACTGAAAATGCGCGTCGAAGCCGCTTATTCTCCTTCAGGGAGTCCGCAAGCTGGGCTCGAACATCTTTCAGTTCCACGCCCAGCTGAATATTGGCGTCTTGGAGATCGTTTTTCTCCTGCCTAACTCGCGTAAGGACGCACTCGCCAGCATTTCGTTGTCGATTAGCACGTTGCGCATCCCCTGGCACGACCTCCGGATTCGCTCCGGAGTCATCTGCAGAATCTATCGTTAGATTTGCACGCATGCCGCATACTATCTAGTATCTGTCATTCTTTACAATAGAGACAAGTGTTACCAGAGGGGGCCTTCTCGGACTCCTTCAGCGCAGCAACCGCGGGCCGTAGCTGGGCTTTGCACTCTTCCAGCTCTTGAGACAATTGGGTATTCTTCTCTGTAAGAACCTGCACACATAAATATCCTTAAATCAGTTGTGTCAACTATTTCAAGTCTCAGGGGCTACTGATATATATAATCATCAGATTTGCTTACCCGTATATCCTTTACATACTGGTCCGTAGCTCTGGCAAGACCATTTTGAGCAGCACGGATGTACACGTCTCCTGAGTTGAAGGCATCAAACGCCTCTTGGGAGAAATAAGCGTCACGGAGTACGGCCCGGCGACGCCTGTGATTCATAGCGCTCTCCACTTTGGAATTTGTAGCGGATAGCCTATCCGCATCCTCTGTAGGAGGAACATCCGGCGTTTGCCCCATGTTAGCTTCCGCCTCCATGTCCGGCCCTAGAGCCCGACTGGTGGAGGCGTGATCGGCAACCTCTCCGGATATAGTCCGGCGAGCGTTTTTCCTACTAGGAAACATGGACGTTATTACATTTTAAAAGACGACCACCACGGAGCGAGGTTCTGTATCATACGTCTGCGACGACGTCTCAGTCCAGACGGCCTTCCTTTTTAGCATACCCGGCTTCGGTGCCCCTTGTTGGCGAGTCACTGCGGGTTCGGCATGGCATCCCGAGGGCCTTCCCTGTAAGACACCATAGGTGTACGGTAGGTGAAGTGCAAAAAAGGGGATCCTTCTCGGAAGTTGGGACTCCGGTTTTACTTACATGCGATGCAGGGAGTAGCCCAGGATAGTCGGCTATAATGGCCACCATGGCATCATCACAGCTCAATTGATAGAATGTCATATCGATGAGCTCCACAAATATGTCCGGATCCTCTTCGAGTCCGGGATCGAGGGCCCGGTCAGGGTCCTCCGGTTGTGGAGGCGGCCTGTGGACCTCCCTTAGAGCTTTTCGCAGTTCCTGCCATGAAACGGCAAGGTAAGTACTTATGACGAAGAATGCGGGAAGGCTGGGAGTAAAAAGTGACAGCTCACGCAGCTTGGAGGGTTGTACATGGAGAATCCATCCCGTGGCTTAATGTGGATGAACTCCTCTTCCTCTCCCTTGTACAAATCGGACAGAATTTTGGCTAGAGCAGCAACTGAGTCCGGTCCCTTACGCCCGCAGCGGGTGGCATCATCTTCCCCGTTAAAATGCCACATGTGGTGCCCTCGATATTGAAGTGGCTGTACCCCCTGCATTATACATATTGACATAACCTCGATTATTGTCAATCCTGATTGAGCCAGCATTTTTATCCGGCCCATCAGGTAAAGGACTTCTCCGTTATCTTCCTCCTGAGGGCTCCGAGGGCGCCAGCTGCGATGTTTCTTCAGGGGAGCGTTGTCGAACTCAGGGAGGCCCATCCGAATAGGGTCCGGAAGGGGGACGTCCTCCATATAAAACCACTCGGAAGGCCAGTCCTCGGATGTCTTCTTCGGAGTCCCGGACAGGTATCCGGTCCCGGCGATGCGCCATATTTCGGCTCCGCCCACTTGGTACAGTGACCCCTCTTGTGTACGAGGTATGAGGTAGAATAACCTCTTCCATAGCTCAAAATGAGCTTCGCAGCCCAGAAACAGCTCGCAAAGGGCGACATAGCCAGTAATGTGTAATATGGAGGCGGGAGTGAAATTATGCAGCTGGAGGCCATAGAACTCCAGGACCCGCGGAGGAACGGATGAATTGGAAATCCAAGCCCTCTTAATAAGTAAGGGACGAGGCATACCCGCTCCCCCATGGATGGGCTGGGAAAGATCTCCGCGTGCTCCCCGCCATTATAGGTGGTGAGCCCGGCTCGAACGGGGACCATATACGCTGGAGGGAGAAACCCCTGGGTCTGTAACTCTACTAATTGGCTGTGAGGGACGGAACACTTCTTCCAATTGCCGGGCTTAGGGCTACGGGAGCGAGAGGAGGAGCTGCGACGACCGGCCATGTTGGAATGGATTATTTCCAGGCGCGCTCCGATGGATGCTCGTTGTGGGAGGATGGTGTGATCTGGATCTGAGAATCCCCATCTCTTTAATAGACGATTTACCCACATGGCTAGGGTGACAATTGTAAAAATGCCCCGACTTCTCGCATTCGCTCGACGCGTGGAGAATATCTATTATTAGGCGCGGAAGCCAAGGAGTGCAACATTTGTGGGAAGCCGAACACTACTCAAACAAGTATTCAGAATTTGGAGAGGAACCCGCCTTGCAATGCTGAAGACAATCTGCGGGCCGGACTCATCGTTATTGAAGCCTAGTTCAGGGGCTACTGAGGGAGTCCTGGATTAGGGGTTGTAACATCCCAAATTTTCAATTTGGTATGTTATACATAGATCATCATTGCATATCATATTTTTATTGCATTTTGACAAATCCTCGATAAATCCTAAGCAACTCAAGGACCCTCGGAGAGAGTTGGGGATTTTCTCGAAGTTTTCATATTTGATTTTCATCAAATAATAACACGAGGATTTTGGTTTTAATTATTTTCTCTCCGGAAAAATATTTCATTTAAAATATAATGAGAGGAGAAAATATGACTTCTCCAAAACAATTGAAATATTGGAGGAAAAATACTAAAATCATTTATTGGATTTTATTCGGGTTTTATTTGCAATTTAATTGCATTAAAAAATATTGAACGTTTTCAAAATTTATTTTGTGTCAAAAAAATGTTCACCCTGTTCTAAATATTCTAACTAGACGGGGAAAATTTGTTTTATCTTTTTTGGATTTTTATTTCTTTTTCTACGAATTTTTTTTGGCGGAATGTTTAAAAAAAATCGCGCCGCGCCCGACCGGGCCGAGGCCCAGCCGAGCCGCCGGCCCACCCCGCTCGTCTTCTCCGCGCGTACGTCGGACACCGCCGCCGTGACCGCCTCGGACACCGCCGCCGCGCCTTGCCCCCTCCTCCAAGCACCGCCCCCCTCCTCTTATAAGCCGCCGCCGCCCCCCCTTCACC
>NC_057811.1:73227108-73235073 GCF_018294505.1 Triticum aestivum | reverse complement strand
ACCCCGCCGCCCTCGCCGGAGCCCGGCCGAGCCCGCCGGAGCCCCGCCCCGACGAGGTATTACCTCGCCGTAGTTTGCCGGTTTTGTTAAAAAAACCGTTCGTTTAAAAAAACCCTAGATCGGTTTATTTCTTCGGTTTTGTTATTTTGTGAACGTTCACCGACCCATTCGTTTTAACGAACGCGTTCGTCGGATTTTCTCTGTTAACGAACGTCCGTTCGTTAACCGTTCGTCAGTTTTTCTTTTTCGTCGGATTTTTCCGCGATTATCTCAGATCTCGATTTCTGATCGGATCTTCGTTTCTGTTTAACCTTTCGCTCATTTATCGGAATCAGGTGATTCAAGCGCCTAGAGTTTCGTCTCGAAATTCTCTTTCCGTTTAACCTACTCAAATAAGTTTTTGCTACTGTAAAATTTGACCTAGATCCAGATTAGTAAACGGAGCTTGTTTCTTTCGCCGTTTGACTTTCTTTGCTTCGTTCGAGTTGATTCTTTTTGCAAACCAGAGTTCTTAAGTTGAACTTTCTGGTTGGATCTTTCATTCGAGTTTTACCTGTGCATTATATAAGTACTTATTGTTTGCTTGTTTGTTTGCGATAGAGTACCCGGAGTGTGCCGCTTGTTACTTCGAATCGCTAGGTTTCGCGGATCATCAGCAAGGCAAGTAACACTTTGATCATATACCTTCCATACCCAGTTTTTATTGCATTAGATCTATTCCTCAAACATTGCATGATTAGGATCTAATTAAATTGTGGGTATTGGGAAGTAGTTGAGGTAGTACCTATTACCTGTTGTTTTTATCAAACCCTTGGGAGTTACTTCTACGTTTGCTATTATATTGCCATGCTATGCTCGTAGACGTGGATTGGGTTTGAGAGACATTCACGACAGATGTGAGATTGTTAATAATGGTTTACTTAAGGTGGCAACTAAAACTCACATCTGGGTGGATTGAGGCAGCTGGGGAACCCAGTGTTGTCTGTTTGTATAAGGACCGCCACCCAGGCTCAAAGGGATCATAAGATTATTCATGCTAGAAACTTCCGTGTGCAGCCACAAGCTATTATGGGCTCTAGCATAGTTAAGTAGGTTACATGATCTCTTGAAGAGGTGGGCTAGCAGATGTAGGGGAAAGTAGGTGTAACTGTCCACCCGGAGTAAAGAGTGATTGTTCCTGAAAGGCTGTGTCTCGATCATCCGTTTCTCAAACATCATGTAGTGCGAGAATCAAGCGGAGGCGATCGAGTCTTGTGGGGAAAAGTGCACAAACCTCTGCAGAGTGTACAAACTAATCATGGTTAGCCGTGTCCCCGGTTATGGACAACTTGAGTATCTAGTACCTGGATTATCATTTGAATCTCATCACCATGTTACTTTTAATTAATTTTGTTGGGTTAATGATGACTTTTAATTGGGATTGAGATGCTATCAACCATCTCAATGTTTAACAACCACCATGATAGTTAAATAAAATTTATTCCTTTGCAGTAGGGAAAAATTGGCTTTTCGCAAAACTTTAACCATAGAGCTTTCCACCAGCCATATATGCATGTAGTATAGCATTATTATGTTCATTATTTCTCCATGTGTTATTTTGCCAGCATATTCCATGTGCTGACCCGTTTTCGGGCTGCAACGTTTCATGTTGCAGACTTTTCAGACGACGAGTAAGGTGCCTTAGGTCGTGGTCTTATACTCAGTGATGCCGTTGGAGTTGATGGACTCACTTATCTTCCAAGTCTTCCGCTGTTATCGTTTTAGATGGCCTTAAGCCATATTTATCATACTTATTCTCTTTGGAGATATTCGATGTAATAAGTGTGTGATTGCTACTCTGTTATAAATCCTCCATTTGTACTGTGCGTGTCAGCATTACTGATCCAGGGATGACACTGGTGCACAGCAGCACAGACCATTTGAGGTCTGGTCGCTACAAAGGTGGTATCAGAGCACACGCTGACTGTAGGACACGACCACTAAGCTTAAGCCCTAGAACACTTCTCTCTTCTCATTTCTGACCCCTCTCCACTTTCTACTCTTTTAGGAATGGCGGATGCAAGGAGCAAGTTCATGCAACCAGATGAAGACACGCCTTTTGGACGAAATTTGAAGGAAGTCACTAAGTACTTGAACATAGGAATACCAAGCATCACCGGAACCTACAACGCCACATTACCCGAAGAGGAAAGCTGGAAGATTCAAGTTCACATTCCAGGAAGGACGTTTGTGCCTGTTACTGAACCCATAAGATTGATTTTCGAAGCACCAACCTGGAGTTTAGGGAAGAGCATGGACGCCCACATCGCTATGGGATGCTTTGGAGAAGTCTACCACCAGGAGCTTAAGGATACAATTTATCAGATTTGTGGACGCCGAGACGCGCAATGGGAGATGATCAGAACCAAGAAGGATGGATCAATTGCAGCTTTCATCCAGGAGCAAAACCAACACATTCGTCGCCAGGAGAACCAGATGTGCTCGGACAAGGAAGAACTGAAGAAGGCATTGACGAAGATCAAGGAACTGGAGGAAGAACTCAAGGCTACACGCGAGGATTATATGGAGGAAATCGTCGCATTAGTAGGGAAGAATGACGACCTGGAGAAGAAGATTGGAGTATTCATGGGAAATCCAGTGCCAAAAGCAGAAGATGACGAATGCACTTGTCCGGATAACTACATCATCATCGACGACACCGACTCGGAACCAAGTGAAGATGACTTTGTTGACAAAGCTGGAGCAGACATCATGGAGTCTTCAACGGATCAGAATTTCTAGTAGACCACCCTATCAGTAGTAGTTTTCCCCCATTTAATAGTATAGTTCAAGCACTTTGTAACGCTAGTTAGATCGATTGTTATGCCTTGATTGAATTGATTGAGTGATATTGATTGTATTGTCTCATGAGCATATGGGTAGTGTTTTCCCTCTAGACCTCATTCTATTCTTAACTCTCATCTTTTCTAACCCATGAGATGCCTCCGAGACACGACACCGGATTTGTTTTCCCACCGGAGATCACCCAGTTGATTCAGCAACAGAATGCCCTGATGCAAGTGTTAGTGCAGAACCAAGGCAGCAACAACAACAATAACAACCCACCACCACCACCACCTGTTGATCACTTAGCTCGTTTCTTGAGGCTAAACCCGCCGGTGTTTTCCAGTAGCACCGAGCCGATTGTTGCAGATGATTGGCTCCGCAAAGTTGGAAGGGAGTTGACCACTATAGGATGCACAGATGCGGAAAGAGTGCGTTTTGCCGCACATCAGCTTGATGGACCCGCAACATCATGGTGGGAGAATTATACCGCCACACACCCTATTGACACCGTCACATGGGACCAGTTTCAGCAAGCTTTCCGTACAGCTCATGTTTCAGCAGGAGCTATGGCTATGAAGAAGTGTGAGTTTCGCAACCTACGCCAAGGAGGACGCACCGTAGGCCAGTACGTGGAGGATTTCAGTAAGTTAGCACGTTATGCACCAGATGACGTTGCTACAGACGCAGCCAAGCAGGAGAAATTTTTGGAAGGACTGAATGATGAACTGAGTATGCAGTTGCTGGTAGCAACCTTCAACAACTACCAGGAGCTGGTAGATAGAGCTCTCATGATTGAAG
The DNA here is from genome assembly GCF_018294505.1 of Triticum aestivum. NCBI lineage: Eukaryota > Viridiplantae > Streptophyta > Magnoliopsida > Poales > Poaceae > Triticum > Triticum aestivum. The sequence goes on along the minus strand of NC_057811.1, from coordinate 73,231,449 downwards.
GGAAGCAACAGCAGATTGAAAACCATAAGAGGAAGTATGGACAAGGGAAGTATAACTCTGTAGCCCAGCAGAAGCCACGTTTTGGCCCGAAGCCGGGAGGACAGTTTCAGCATACCCATGGAGGAGGTAGTTCGCACAATCATAATGGCTCCAAGAATGGTAATGGAAATGGAGGAACCAACGGACAGAACCGCACCAACCCATCTACCCCAGCCAAGAGGGATCTAAGTCATGTTACCTGTTTCAAGTGCCAGAAGACTGGACATTATGCAACTGATTGTCCTGAAGCCCAAAATGGAAATGGTAATGGAAGCTCTGGGAAGAAGCCGAACCCGTTCAACAAAGGACACGTGAACCACGTGAGCGTGGAGGAGGTTGAAGCACAGCCTGATGCAGTAATAGGTAAGTTTTTGGTTAAGTCATTTACTGCAACCTTTCTTTTCGATACTGGTGCATCGCATTCATACATATCAAGGGGATTTGTGAATAAGTTTAAGCTGCCCACCAAAGTTCTCAAAACCCCTATGTTAGTAACCTCGCCAGGAGCAGAGTATATGGCAAGCCAAGGATGTTTTCAGATGCCATTGGCCATTGGTAGGCATTTTTTCCCCTCAGACCTAATAGTTTTGGAGTCGCAAGGTTTGGATGTGATTTTGGGAATGGATTGGCTATCGTTGTATGGAGGAAACATCGATTGCGCCAGTAAGTCGATTTTGCTTACCACCCCATAAGGAAGAAGGATTAAGTATGTATCCCGGCATATGCCGAAGAGGACTCAAGTGAATTCCTTATCAGGAGTTGTGCAGGAGGAAGTACCAGTGGTGAAGGATTATCCGGATGTATTTCCGGAAGAGTTGCCAGGCATGCCACCTGATAGAGACATTGAGTTTCTGATTGAACTTTTGCCAGGCACAGGGCCAATATCTAAGAGACCGTACAGGATGCCCGCAAAAGATTTGGAGGAAATTAAGAAGCAGATCAAGGAGTTACTGGATAAAGGTTATATTCGCCCAAGTTCGTCACCTTGGGGATCACCAGTTATTCTAGTGGAGAAGAAAGATGGATCGTTGAGGATGGTTGTTGATTACCGTGGATTGAATGAAGTGACCATCAATAACAAGTACCCACTACCGATGATCAATGATTTGTTTGACCGCCTACAAGGAGCTAAAGTATTTTCCAAGATCGATCTATGATCAGGATACCATCAGTTAAAGATTCGAGAGCAGGATATACCTAAGACGGCTTTTACCACCAGATATGGACTGTATGAGTATACCGTTATGTCATTTGGCCTGACTAACGCACCTGCCTATTTCATGAACCTGATGAACAAAGTGTTTATGGAGTTTTTGGATAAGTTTGTCGTGGTGTTCATTGATGATATTTTAGTCTTTTCCAAGAATGAGGAAGAGCATGAGGAGCATTTGCGATTGGTACTTGAGAAGCTCAGAGAACATCAGTTATATGCCAAGTTCAGCAAATGTGAATTTTGGCTGAAGGAAGTTGGATTCCTTGGCATGTTATTTCTGGAGAAGGAATAGCAGTAGACCCCGCCAAAGTTGACACAGTGACAAGTTGGGAATCACCCACGTCAGTTGGAGAAATCCGGAGTTTTCTTGGACTTGCAGGATACTACCGGAGGTTCATCGAGAATTTCTCAAAGATTGCTAAGCCCATGACTGAGCTATTAAAGAAGGACACCAAATTCAATTGGACTGAGGATTGTGAAGCTAGTTTCCAAGAGTTGAAGAAACGATTGGTTACATCACCAGTGTTGATTCTACTAGATCAACACAAGGATTATGAAGTTTATTGCGACGCTTCTCGTCGAGGACTTGGAGCAGTGCTTATGCAGGAAGGAAGAGTTGTGTCATATGCTTCACGAAAACTTAAACCCCATGAGAAGAATTATGCTACGCATGATTTGGAGTTAGCAGCCGTGGTGCATGCGTTGAAGACATGAAGACATTTTCTCATCGGAAACCATTGTGAGGTGTACACGGATCACAAGAGTTTGAAGTATATTTTCACGCAGAAGGAGTTAAATCTCAGACAGAGGAGATGGTTGGAGCTTATTAAGGATTATGATATGAGATTGCATTATCACCCAGGAAAGGCTAACGTAGTAGCAGACGCGTTGAGCCGCAAGAGTCATGTCAACACCCTCATGACAGGAGAGTTACCTCAGGAGTTAGCCGAGGACCTTCGCGAGCTATGTTTGGAGATAGTCCCAAGAGGCCATTTAGCAACACTGGAGATTCAGTCTACCTTGATGGAAAGGATCAGAGAAGCTCAGAAGACAGACAAGGAGATTGACGAGATAAAGGAGAAGATGAGCAAAGGAAAAGCCAAAGGATGTCGTGAGGACGAGCACGATACCTTATGGTTTGAGGACCGCGTTTATGTGCCAAATGATCCGGAGATCAGGAAGTTGATTTTGCAAGAAGCCCATGATTCACCGTACTCGATTCCCCCAGGGAATACCAAGATGTATTTGGATCTGAAAAATACTTTCTGGTGGACCTGAATGAAGAAGGATATTGCAGAGTATGTAGCAGTTTGTGATGTGTGTCAGAGAGTGAAGGCAGAGCATCAGAAGCCAGCAGGATTGCTACAACCATTGCCGATACCCGAATGGAAGTGGGATAAAATAGGCATGGATTTTATCACAGGATTGCCCAGGACTCGTTCAGGCTATGACTCAATATGGGTTGTAGTCGACCGTTTGACGAAAGTAGCTCATTTTATTCCAGTGAAGACCACTTACACCAGTGCTAAGTTGGCAAAGATATACATGACCAGGATCGTATGTTTGCATGGAGTTCCGAGGACCATTGTATCAGACAGAGGAACCCAGTTTACCTCGAAGTTTTGGAAGCAGTTACATGAAACATTGGGAACCAGGCTAGAATTTAGTACAGCCTTTCACCCACAGACAGATGGACAGACCGAGAGAGTCAATCAAATTTTGGAGGACATGTTGAGAGCTTGTGCACTAGATTATGGATCTAGTTGGGACGACAATTTGCCATATGCGGAGTTTTCTTACAACAACAGTTATCAAACCAGTTTGAAGATGGCCCCTTTCGAAGCTTTGTACGGAAGGAGGTGTAGAACACCGTTGTTATGGGACGAAGTTGGAGACCGTCAGTTGTTTGGACCAGATTTGATTAAGGAGTCTAAACAGAAAGTGAGGTTGATTCGTGATAGGCTCAAGGTAGCCCAGTCCAGGCAGAAGAGTTATGCTGATTCTAAACGAAAGGAGACAGTTCACGAAGTCGGAGACAGAGTTTATCTTCGAGTATCACCACTTCGAGGAGTGAAGCGCTTTGGAGTTAAAGGAAAGTTAGCGCCCCGTTTTATCGGACCACACAGAGTTTTGGAACGTATGGGAGAGGTTGCCTACAAGCTGGAATTGCCCGAAGGATTGTCTGGAGTTCATGACGTATTCCACGTTTCCCAGTTGAAGAAGTGCCACGCAGAGATGGCTGAGATACCACTGAGAGATACTGTGTCGCTGGAAGCAAGTCAGCTGGAAAGTGATTTGACCTATGAGGAGAAACCAGTTAAGATTCTTGAGTATGCCAGCCGAGTTACCCGCAGTAAGGTTATCAAGTTTTGCAAGGTCCAGTGGAGTCACCACACGCAAGATGAAGCCACCTGGGAGCGAGAGGAAGATCTACGGAAGGACCACTCCCACCTGTTTTCTAGCCAACCCGAATCTCGAGGGCGAGATTCATCTTAAGGGGGTAGGTTTGTAACATCCCAAATTTTCAATTTGGTATGTTATACATAGATCATCATTGCATATCATATTTTTATTGCATTTTGACAAATCCTCGATAAATCCTAAGCAACTCAAGGACCCTCGGAGAGAGTTGGGGATTTTCTCGAAGTTTCATATTTGATTTTCATCAAATAATAACACGAGGATTTTGGTTTTAATTATTTTCTCTCCGGAAAAATATTTCATTTAAAATTTAATGAGAGGAGAAAATATGGCTTCTCCAAAACAATTGAAATATTGGAGGAAAAATATTAAAATCATTTAGTGGATTTTATTCGGATTTTATTTGCAATTTAATTGCATTAAAAAATATTGCACGTTTTCAAAATTTCTTTTGTGTCAAAAAAATGTTCACCCTGTTCTAAATATTCTAGCTAGACGGGGAAATTTTGTTTTATCTTTTTTGGATTTTTATTTATTTTCTACAAATTTTTTTCGGCGGAATGTTTTGAAAAAAAAAATTCGCGCCGCGCCCGACCGGGCCGAGGCCCAGCCGAGCCGCCGGCCCAGCCCGCGCGTCTCCTCCGCGCGTACGTCGGACGCCGCCGCCG
>NC_057811.1:73075189-73226414 GCF_018294505.1 Triticum aestivum | reverse complement strand
CCCCGCCGCACCCCGCCGCACCCCGCCGCCCTCGCCGGAGCCCAGCCGAGCCCGCCGGAGCCCCGCCCCGACGAGGTATTACCTCGCCGTCGTTTGCCGGTTTTGTTAAAAAAACCGTTCGTTTTAAAAAAAACCCTAGATCGGTTTATTTCTTCGGTTTTGTTATTTTGTGAACGTTCACCGACCCGTTCGTTTTAACGAACGCGTTCGTCAGATTTTCTCTGTTAACGAACGTCCGTTCGTTAACCGTTCGTCAGTTTTTATTTTTCGTCGGATTTTTTCGCGATTATCTCAGATCTCGATTTCTGATCGGATCTTCGTTTCTGTTTAACTTTTCGCTCATTTATCGGAATCAGGCGATTCAAGCGCCTAGAGTTTCGTCTCGAAATTCTCTTTCCGTTTAACCTACTCAAATAAGTTTTTGCTACTGTAAAATTTGACCTAGATCCAGATTAGTAAATGGAGCTTGTTTCTTTCGCCGTTTGACTTTCGTTGCTTCGTTCGAGTTGATTCTTTTTGCAAACCAGAGTTCTTAAGTTGAACTTTCTGGTTGGATCTTTCATTCGAGTTTTACCTGTGCATTATATAAGTACTTATTGTTTGCTTGTTTGTTTGCGATAGAGTACCCGGAGTGTGCCGCTTGTTACTTCGAATCGCTAGGTTTCGCGGATCATCAGCAAGGCAAGTAACACTTTGATCATATACCTTCCATACCCAGTTTTTATTGCATTAGATCTATTCCTCAAACATTGCATGATTAGGTAGTACCTATTACCTGTTCTTTTTATCAAACCCTTGGGAGTTACTTCTACGTTTGCTATTATATTGCCATGCTATGCTCGAAGACGTGGATTGGGTTTGAGAGACATTCACGACAGATGTGAGATTGTTAATAATGGTTTACTTAAGGTGGCAACTAAAACTCACATCTGGGTGGATTGCGGCACCCGGGGAACCCAGTGTTGTCTGTTTGTATAAGGACCGCCACCCAGGCTCAAAGGGATCATAAGATTATTCATGCTAGAAACTTCCGTGTGCAGCCACAAGCTATTATGGGCTCTAGCATAGTTAAGTAGGTTACATGATCTCTTGAAGAGGTGGGCTAGCAGATGTAGGGGAAAGTAGGTGTAACTGTCCACCCGGAGTAAAGAGTGATTGTTCCTGAAAGGCTGTGTCTCGATCATCCGTTTCTCAAACATCATGTACTGCGAGAATCAAGCGGAGGCAATCGAGTCTTGTGGGGAAAAGTGCACAAACCTCTGCAGAGTGTACAAACTAATTATGGTTAGCCGTGTCCCCGGTTAGCTTCTAGGGTTTAGCCTCTACGATCATACCATAGGCTAGCTTCTAGGGTTTAGCCTCTACGATCTCGTGGTAGATCAACTCTTATAATACTCATAGCATCAAGATCAATCAAGCAGGAAGTAGGGTATTACCTCCATCGAGAGGGCCCGAACCTGGGTAAACATTGTGTCCCCCGCCTCCTGTTACCATCCTCCTTAGACGCACAGTTCGGGACCCCCTACCCGAGATCCGCCGGTTTTGACACCGACACAGCATACCGTCCAATTCCGCCAAACAGGGGAGCTTCCTGAGGAGCAGGAAGAAGCGGAGAAAGTAGCCCGTCGGTCCGCCATGTACCAGTTCGTCGATGACGTCCTGTACAGGAGGAGGTCGAACGGTGCGGAATTGAAGTGCATCCCCCGGGAGGAAGGACTGGAGCTGTTGGCGGAGATACATGGAGGCATATGTGGCTCCCACATAGGGTCGAGGGCCCTTGCCGGCAAGGTGTTCCGGCAAGGTTTCTTCTGGCCCACCGCCCTCCAGGATGCGACGACACTAGTAACCAAGTGTGAAGCGTGTCAGTTCCATTCAAAGAAGCTTCATCAACCAGCTCAAGCCCTTCAAACAATCCATCTCTCCAGGCCATTCTCGGTCTGGGGGCTCGATATACTGCGCCCTTTCTCCCGCCGTGTCAGGGGCTTTGAGTACTTGTACGTTGCAATCGACGAGTTCACAAAGTGGCCGGAAGTGGAAGCAGTGAGAAAGGTGACTGCTCAGTCAGCCATCAAGTTCTTCAAGGGACTGGTATGCCGTTTTGGTGTGCCAAAACAGAGTCATCACCGACAATGGCACGCAGTTCACAAGCCACACCTTCATGCAATACATTCAAGACCTCGGTAGCAAGGTCTGTTTTGCTTCCGTGGCACACCCATGGAGCAACGGCCAAGCGGAGAGGGCAAATGCTGAAGTGTTGCGAGGCCTGAGAACGAAGACCTTTGACAAGCTGCACCGGAGTGGAAGGCGTTGGATTGATGAGTTGCCGGCGGTTGTTTGGTCGATCAGGACGACGCCAAATTGATCCACCGGTCAGACACCCTTTGCCCTAGTATATGGGGCGGAGGCAGTTCTCCCCACGGAACTCATATACGGTTCACCTCGAGTGCTCACTTATGATGAGCTTGAGCAAGAGCAGTTGCGGCAAGATGACGCAATGCTCCTTGAGGAAGGTCTTCTTCGGGCGGCTGTGAGAGCAGCACGCTACCAGCAATGTCAGGACCCCGATTCTAAGTCACACCGATCTAGCATGTAACACCTCATATCACTTTGCGGCCTCACGCACGGTATTCCAACGGGTGTCGCCTTACCTGGCCCGGGACCGTTTGCGCCTTTTGGCTCACGTATATGATAGTGTCGCTAGCATCCATATGACAGAGAACCTGGGCCGACATGACTAGTCATGAACCCAAAGTGGCACTAACTTACGGGGACATGCATACATGAAACAACATCGAGCATGTTGGTCATCAGCGTGTGAATCCGGGCTGTAGCAACTGGGCTAACAGGACTCCGGGAATCCGGGCTGTAGCAGGCTAGCAAGACTCCAGAAGTCACCGCGTGACATTTCCCCGAAGGGACAGACACAGGACCGATGTGAATCACATGCTGGCCAGTCTAAGTGTTCCGGAGCAGTAGTGCTGGGTTAGCAGGACTCCGGTAAACCGGGTTGTAGCAGACTACCCTGGCTCAGTGAAAGTACCAGACTACATTTCCCCATAAGAGAGGCTACCAAGGATAGACAACTAGGTTGTCGGATCCCACACATACCAAGCATTTCAATCATACACACAATATGCTCGATATGTGCAAATACAACATGGCATCACAACCAGACTCTATGACTCAGAGTATTTATTCATTAGGCTCCGAGGAGCCAAGAATTACAAACATGGGTCTCATGACCCAACATACAGAGAATACAAGCGACAAGCACATGCGGAAGATTAAACATGTCTAAGTACAGACAACTACAAATGAAGAAGGCTGAGAAGCCTGACTATCTACAAGACCCTCCCACTGGTACAAGATCGTAGCTGAGGTAACCAGCTAAACATCGAAGTCCATGCGGAACTACTAGTGAGACTGAAGCCGCTCTGCAAAAACATAAATTAAGCAAACGTGAGTACAAATGTACCCAGCAAGACTTACATCAGAACTAGCTACATATGCATCAGTATCAATAAAGGGGTGGTGGAGTTTGACTGCAGCAAGCCAGCTTTGACTCAGTGGCTAACCTGAACTACGACTGCAAGTAACTCTTTTGAGGTGGCGCACATGAGTCCACAAATTCACCATATCAATACACCACTATGGATCCGCTCCCGTCTTCCTACGAGAACGCCATCCATAGCACTCACGCTTATCTTGCGCATTTTAGAGTATCCACTTTCACTTGTCTATGAATTGCACAGGCAACCCAGAAGTCCTTTACCGCGGACACGGCTATTCGAATAGATGATGTTAACCCTGAAGGGGTGTACTTCTTCACACACGCTCTCGCCACTTACCACCATGTACACGTCGTGTATCTCGGCAACCTTCAAGCGGAAGCCCGGCGAGGGAGTCCGCCATGACCTGACTAACCACACAAGTCTCTAGTCCAGGTTTATCGCCTATTCGGGTTCCATCCGCAAGGAGATCCGGCCGGGGTGTCGCTCACGGCCCCAAATGATGTGTACAGGGTTCCAAGCCCACCAAACGGGCGGCGCTTGGCATACCCAGCCACGGTGCCTAGTCTGTCCCAAGCCCACCTGTACCGGGTGCCACTTGGTAAACTACTAACACTACCTGCAAACACCAGAAACTAGTTGCAACTCCTGGACAGAGATCAGGTTGATTAATAAGTCGAGAGAGCTTGGAGCGCCTGGAGCCCAATGTGTGGTAGTAACTGTTCATGGATCACAAACACAGAACTCAGTTCCTGAGGATGGCTGCAATGAGACAGCCCACCATGTACTCTTACATGGCCTCTCACCGCTACCTTTACCAAATCGTGTTCACACACTTAGCTCTCAACAGTAGGACATGTTCACAACTTTCCAACTCATCCCCGATGAATCAGACCTGACAAAACTCTAAGCAATAGTATGCATGACAAACATGCATGAATGAGTAGGCACATCAGGGCTGAAACAACTCCTACTCATGCTAGTGGGTTTCATCTATTTACTGTGGCAATGACAGGTCATGCAGAGGAAAGGGGTTCAACTACCGCAGCATGTAACAGTTGAAACATTGTTGTCCTAATGCAGTAAAAGAGAGCAGGAGCGAGAGAGTGGGATTGTATCGGAATGAACAAGGGGGTTTTACTTGCCTGGCACTTTTGAAGATAGTATAGCTCTTCATTGGTGTCATCGAACTCATCGTCAGAACCACGTCTACTGAGGGGGGACAATTACCGGCAAACAAGAAAGAACACAATCAATGCAATACAATAATATGATGCATGAATGTGAAATGGCAATATGCTGATGATTGAGCTAATGCATCTAGTAACAAGTTAAATGAAGTTGGTTTGAACCCTAGTTTCAAATTCAAACTCCATATGTGATGGTTTAAATGCCCTTTATATGATTTGTCCTAAACAGCAGCCATAAGTTGTTCTAACATGCATGAAAATGGTACAGATGGATCGATTGGATTTTTTGATAATTTTTCGTATATAAATCTTTTCCATTGGATTTATAGATTATTTTCTATGAATTTCTAAAGTTTTAGCTATTTTCTAGAATTTCCTGGATTATGTTAAATCCAGAAAATCCTTTACTGCGTCAGCATGACGCCTGAGTGATGTCAGCAGTCAACAGGGGCCGGTCCAGGTCAAACCTGACCTGCGGGACCCATTGGTCAGTGACCCTGGTGGTTAGTTATGGTTAAATTAGCCCTAACTAAAACTGTTAGCAGCGGGGCCTGCATGTCAATGGAGCTGGGGTTAACTAAGGGGTGACTAACACTAATTAAGCCAGTGCCACATCGGCGCGGCCGGGGTTAGGCCGCCGGGGACCATGAAACGCGGCGGCGTCCGGTCGGGAGGCCATGGGGCGACGAGTCGAGGGCACTGGGAGGCGGCTCTGGCTCGTGCGCGTCTACGGGGGCTCCTGGGAGGCCGTGGGGTGGCCGGATATGAGCAGGCGGCGGACTCGAGCGGCGGCAGCAGCGCAGATGTGACGGCGACTGGGCTATAGGGCGCGGGGAAGCGAGCTGAGGGGCTTGGCGGCGCCCTGGGAGCTCCAAGAGCTCGGGTTTGAGCTCTGCTTCGACCTGCACGGGCTCCAGCGGCAAGGCAAAGCGGCATGGCGACGGCGAGCTCCGGCAAAGCGAGGAGGCTCGCTAGAGGGCGGCAACAATGCGAAAAACAGAGGGAAACGAAGGAAGTCTCACATCGCGTCGGAAGGGAGGGTCAGTGGGCTCGGGGGCGTCCTCGACGACGCGATTCGACGACCGGCAGCGGTGAGTACCGAGGTTGAAGAAGATGCTGATTCGGGCGATGCAGCGCGGTTGGGGTTCCGTCCGTTGGCGGGGACGAAGAGGACGACGCTGTGCTTCTCTTTTGACCCGGCGAAAGGCGAGGCGTGCACGGTGGCGGCGTCAGCGAGCGGCGGCGCTCTCGGGTGTGGTCGAGAGAGAGGGTTAGAGGAGGGAGCGAGAGAGCAGAGAGTAACGGGGAGAGGCAGAGAGGGGTCCAGGGCGGCAACGAGGGAAGGATCAGGGCTCCCAGGTGGAAGCAGGAGGTGGCCGAAGCCGCACGCGTGTGCGCCACGCCTCTCCTCTGCCTACTGGCTGAAGGAAGAAGACGGGCATGCCCCTGTGGGCTGGGCCAACAGTGCTGGGCCTGGGAGGCTTTGCCATTTGAGCACTCTCTCTCTCTCTCTTAGTATTTGTTTCAGTTTTCTAATTTGTTTTCTTTGTTTGATTTAGTTTAGAAACTAAATCATTTTAGATAATTCTGAAAACTATTTTGGAGGTTAACTGAATTATTTCAGAGCTCCACAAATAACTTCAGAATATTTGGACCATTTCAATATATATATATATATATATATAGCATTTAAATGGCCCCAATTCAAATACTTTTGTGTTAATTCAAAAATCCAAAAATGACCTAGAAATATGTGCATCATTTTTTGCAGAGGTTTCCACCTTTATCAGAAATCATGAACATTTTCAAAGGGCATTTTGGGTCCATTGAAAATGATTTTATTTGAGCCTATTTGAATTCAATTTTGAGTGCTAGGGTTTATCATCCCCATTTCAAGTTTCTTTGGGAAATAAACATGATGACATGATGAGCAAGCAAAGTCAAACAAGAGCTGATCAGGGGCTGTGACAGTTCACCCCCACTAAACAAGAATCTCGTCCCGAGATTCAAGACGTGAGGTAAGAAGATAGAGGGGACACGGAACTGACACAGTCTTCACGATCCATTGCATTTCTGAAGATGTTGATTCATTGCATCATATTGATCTTGACGTCTTTGCCTTCGAGATCCTTGTCCAACACGATGATGACAGAAAGAAACTCTATAGAAATCGATCTCCTTAAAGATCAAGCAACTCACGATCAACTCACGGAATGAGACGTTGAACATCTCTTTAGCTGAGGGGCAAAACACACCTTAAAAAGGACGGAAGAAACAATTGACGAGGGTTTCAAAGTAGCGAGGAAAAATTGCCATGATTCCATAAAGGGGCACCTCAGGGAAGGTGACTCGTAGAATTATTCCCTTAAGTGGAAAAAAGAATTACTTTTGATACAGAGATCATTGATACTCTCCATACCAGCCTAAGGCAATTCACAAATGATCGTTTGAAGGAGTTCGAAGGAATGACATACTCAGATCAGGAAGGAAACTATGGTTATAGACAACTCGGCAAACGGGAGGCACATTCCAGTGGATACCGAGGATATAACCTAGTGACCGAGTGTGCTCTCAAGAACTTGAGCCCTTCCATACTCATCAAGGTCTTACCAACATTCGTGCCGAGGATCCTGGCAACACATCTTACTAACTTGATGAATAGTGATGGTCAATGCAGATGCAAAGGAAGACAACACTTTCTCAGATTTCACCTTAGCGATGCCAAGGAAACGAAATCTGGATGTCCGACCGAGAGACATTTAACACTCCGCTTCTAATGTTCTCCTTGATGTGCTAGCGTAACCAATTTATAGATATGGTTTGGTATCTAGAACATCAAGTAAAAGGTCGGACTTCGGGAGCACAAGAGTCCATAAGGAATAACTACTGGAGTAAATCCTACGAAATCCTAATGGGGAGGTGGCCAACTTCCTCAATCAAGATACTACAATGATAGGTCTTCCGGCTGGGTGTGTTGGCCACGACATCCACCTTACCGGTTTAGAAAGACCAACATTATAATTCCTGGGAAAAGGTCCAACCATCATGTATGCCTGAGATTCAGATCCGGTTGGTGTCAGGATATTCCAGACCCATCAAGTCTAGGAAGAAGAATGAAAATTTGCAGCACAAGTCAATGAGATGGCATTGCGAGATTCACGGGAAATGAACTAGGATAGCAAGCTCCAAAACATGAGCTGGTTCTGCTACACACATGTGAGCATGCTGTCCAAGACAAGCATGACCACGTAGTAGTCTTATAATAAAATACTACCAAGTTCAGGTTGGGAACCATCATCGAGGATAGCGAAGTCTTGTGCATTACCATGGATTAGCACTTAACTCCTTTTCTTCGAACAAATCAATCAGTGGCTTGGTGTGCTACGAACACATATGGAGTGGAGGTAATTAATCTACCAAACCATAGAATACTTCGCATGAATGCATGACTGACATGGGATGATTCCAAATGAAGCAACATTGTCTTTCTTGAATTCACGGCGCCAACTTGCATCAAATGCACATGAATTAGAGGAAGTCACTTCTTTCACCAAAACATATACCTCATGAGCGGAACACGAAGGCAATGCTTACAAAGTTTCCAACACTAGCTCAATGTTCAACATGAATCATGGAGGAGACAAGATGCTGCTGAGGGGCTCAACAGCAACTCATCGGAATTTCCATATCACTGGAATTCCACCATTATGTGAACAATGTGATAGTATTGGTCAGACCCAAAAGATATAATGGTGTATGCTCGAGGAAACAACCACGAGTAAGACAACATTACGAACATCGTTTGTTCTGATTTGATTTGATGATAGCCCATACTCAAATCAAAGATTGGATAAGACAATAGCTCCAACAATTGATCACGGGGAATAATTGATGAGGATATTATCTTTCTACAACATATACACACAAAATATCCCTTGAGATGAACTAAGTCGGATAAGCTTTTATCTTCCAACTCTCCAAGTTGTTGTTAAGCTTAACCAACTAGCCCAGGGGTATCCAACACAGATTCTTGGAGAAGAGGTGATTTACAAGAAACCAACTTGATCACGAGCTCAACATAGCGGTCAGGTGGCAACCTGGTAACACTTCTGAGAAGATATTCGAAAAATCACGAACCACCGATATGTTACTAAGCTCGAGAACAATCTTGCTTTTCAGGGCAAGACGATATGATCAAATAAGCGAGGGATTGGCACAATCCTAACTCATTGATCGAAGTGTGCACCAGAAATATGGACTAGGTAGCACGATCAATCTTAGGATGATGATTCAATAACCAGCACGCTAAGAATGAGAGTATTGTCCATTAACTACCAAGCAACGAAGTTGCTAGGGGTATTGATTTCACACATCACAATTCACTTGTCGGCATTCCGATTGCGGCACACGGGACCGAGGAATGAATGATGATGGCGAGGAGTATCACTACGGCAAGAATCCATAAGAGGTTGTGCAATTCCTATGATATTCCTGACATAAGGGGGTAATACTCCAGGGTGGAACAGACTAGAAGCTGGATTGGCATTCTTAATCTGCGGAACACAACTACTTTGACCCAATCCTGGATATGGATGAGGTACTGGAGTTTGTTTCTCCTAGTCATTCTAAAATAGAACGGCTTGACGGACCACAAGAATAATAGGCATCGATGAACACGAATGCAAGACATGCTCTTTACTATCTTATGATAGCCGGAGGTCATAATACAACTAAAGAGAACAAGTCAAAGGAATATATGATGTCTTTAAGTTGTAGATGCATCGGTTAGCACGTTGAATAAATTCAACATGTTTCTTCCGGATAACCCATGCAGAAAGGTAGGACTGGCAGAGTCACAACATAGAATGGAGAACTCATCAAGAGCACTCTAGTTGTGATCTTTCGGTTCAACGAGGAACTTTTGCCATAAATAGTTCATGGTATTTGGAAGAAGGAAATACCACGGACCTCAAGGACTATCACAAAGGTTACTAATATCCTAAAGGAACTAGCAAACACTATCAACATGAATGAGTAGAGTGAATCTCGGTTCAAAAACCCAGGAATAGAATGCCTACTAACTAAATGGCATCACGGGATGCTTTCGAGAATGATGGCCAGAATCATCACACTGGGAACACAAAACATGGCTAGATTATTAGGTGATCCTCTAAGACACCTAGGGTCATAATAATAGCTCCAACATATATGTCGAGGCAACAGAGTACCTCAACTCACCGATTAGTGTGGTTAAACTGGCCCAGAGAAACATCGGGAACGAAAAGAAGGGGGTTGCAAATGCATCAGACTATTTAGAAACCTGGGATGACTCGGACAGCATAACGGCTGTAAATGCTCAAAAAGATTTGAGACATACGGAAAAATGGTGGCATAACCTCTCAACATCATAATATCAAGGTTCTGAGATTAACTAACAACACACGGAAGTAGTAGGAACTGAACTGGTGCTTGAAACCATCAATCCTATAAGTCTACAGATTAGTAACACGTGATCCTAATAGAAAGATGAGAAGCCTAGTTCTTAACCCCATAGAAAAGAAGAGGTTGACTCAGATCAGAAGCGCATAAGGTAAAGGAGTAAAAAGAGCCTTACATTCCCTTCCACAATCAATTCCCTTATATAACTAAAGCATTTCTAGACTCAACTTCGACCAGTTTGGCTTGGTAATACTAAAGGCAGTCAGGCTCTGATACCAAAGCTGTCTGGACCCCGATTCTAAGTCACACCGATCTAGCATGTAACACCTCATATCACTTTGCGGCCTCACGCACGGTATTCCCACGGGTGTTGCCTTCCCTGGCCCGGGACCGTTTTCGCCTTTTGGCTCATGTATATGATACTGTCGCCAGCATCCATATGACAGAGAACCCGGGCCGACATGACTAGTCATGAACCCAAAGTGGCACTAACTTACTGGGACAGGCATACATGAAACAACATCGAGCGTTTCGGTCATCAGCGTGTGAATCCGGGCTGTAGCAACTGGGCTAACAGGACTCCGGGAATCCGGGCTATAGCAGGCTAGCAGGACTCCGGAAGTCACCGCGTGACATTTCCCCGAAGGGACAGACAAAGGAATGATGTGAATCACATGCCGGCCAGTCTAAGTGTTCCGGAGCAGTAGTGCTGGGCTAGCAGGACTCCGGTAAACCGGGCTCTAGCAGACTACCCTGGCTCAGTGGAAGCACCAGACTACATTTCCCCATAAGAGAGGCTACCAAGGATAGACAACTAGGTTGTCGGATCCCACACATACCAAGCATTTCAATCATACACACAATATGCTCGATATGTGCAAATACAACATGGCATCACAACCAGACTCTATGACTCAGAGTATTTATTCATTAGGCTCCGAGGAGCCAAGAATTACAAACATGGGTCTCATGACCCAACATACAGAGAATACAAGCGACAAGCACATGCGGAAGATTAAACATGTCTAAGTACAGACAACTACAAATGAAGAAGGCTGAGAAGCCTGACTATCTACAAGACCCTCCCAAGGGTACAAGATCGTAGCTGAGGTAACCAGCTAAACATCGAAGTCCACGCGGAACTACTAGTGAGACTGAAGCCGCTCTGCAAAAACATAAATTAAGCAAACGTGAGTACAAATGTACCCAGCAAGACTTACATCAGAACTAGCTACATATGCATCAGTATCAATAAAGGGGTGGTGGAGTTTGACTGCAGCAAGCCAGCTTTGACTCAGTGGCTAACCTGAACTACGACTGCAAGTAACTCTTTTGAGGTGGCGCACATGAGTCCACAAATTCACCATATCAATACACCACTATGGATCCGCTCCCGTCTTCCTACGAGAACGCCATCCATAGCACTCACGCTTATCTTGCGCATTTTAGAGTATCCACTTTCACTTGTCTATGAACTGCACAGGCAACCCAGAAGTCCTTTACCGCGGACACGGCTATTCGAATAGATGATGTTAACCCTGAAGGGGTGTACTTCTTCACACACGCTCTCGCCACTTACCACCATGTACACGTCGTGTATCTCGGCAACCTTCAAGCGGAAGCCCAGCGAGGGAGTCCGCCATGACCTGACTAACCACACAAGTCTCTAGTCCAGGTTTATCGCCTATTCGGGTTCCATTCACAAGGAGATCCGGCCGGGGTGTCGCTCACGGCCCCAAACGATGTGTACAGGGTTCCAAGCCCACCAAACGGGCGACGCTTGTCATACCCGGCCACGGTGCCTAGTCTGTCCCAAGCCCACCTGTACCGGGTGCCACTTGGTAGACTACTGACACTACCTACAAACACCAGAAACTAGTTGCAACTCCTGGACAGAGATCAGGTTGATTAATAAGTCAAGAGAGCTTGGAGCGCCCGGAGCCCAATGTGTGGTAGTAACTGTTCATGGATCACAAACACAGAACTCAGTTCCTGAGGATGGCTGCAATGAGACAACCCACCATGTACTCCTACATGGTCTCTCACCGCTACCTTTACTAAATCGTGTTCACACCCTTAGCTCTCAACAGTAGGACATGTTCACAACTTTCCAACTCATCCCCGATGAATCAGACCTGACACAACTCTAAGCAATAGCAGGCATGACAAACATGCATGAATGAGTAGGCACATCAGGGCTCAAACAACTCATACTCATGCTAGTGGGTTTCATCTATTTACTGTGGCAATGACAGGTCATGCAGAGGAAAGGGGTTCAACTACCGCATCATGTAACAGTTGAAACGTTGTTGTCCTAATGCAGTAAAAGAGAGCAGGAGCGAGAGAGTGGGATTGTATCGGAATGAACAAGGGGGTTTTGCTTGCCTGGCACTTCTGAAGATAGTATAGCTCTTCATTGGTGGCATCGAACTCATCGTCGGAACTACGTCTACTGAGGGGGAACAATTACCGGCAAGCAAGAAAGAACACAATCAATGCAATACAACAATATGATGCATGAATGTGACAAGGCAATATGCTGTTGATTGAGCTAATGCATCTAGTAACAAGTTAAATGAAGTTGGTTTGAACCCTAGTTTCAAATTCAAACTCCATATGTGAAGGTTTAAATGCCCTTTATATGATTTGTCCTAAACAGCAGCCATAAGTTGTTCTAGCATGCATGAAAATGGTACAGATGGATAGATTGGATTTTTCTGATAATTTTTCATATATAAATCTTTTCCGTTGGAGTTATAGATTATTTTCTATGAATTTCTGAAGTTTTAGCTATTTTCTCGAATTTCCTGGATTATGTTAAATCCAGAAAATCCTTTACTGCGTCAGCATGACGCCTGAGTGACGTCAACAGTCAACAGGGGCCGGTCCAGGTCAAACCTGACCTGCGGAACCCATTGGTCAGTGACCCTAGTGGTTAGTTATGGTTAAATTAGCCCTAACTAAAACTGTTAGCGGCGGGGCCCGCATGTCAGTAGAGCTGGGGTTAACTAAGGGGTGACTAACACTAATTAAGCCAGCGCCACGTCGGTGCGGCCGGGGTTAGGCCGCCGGGGACCATGAAACGCAGCGGCGTCTGGTCGGGAGGCCATGGGGCGACCAGCCGAGGGCACTGGGAGGCGGCTCTGGCTCGTGCGCGTCTAGGGGTGCTCGTGGGAGGCTGTGGGGTGGCTGGATACGAGCAGGCGGCGGACTTGAGCGGCGGCAGCAGCGCGGATGCGATAGCGACGCGGCCATAGGGCGTGGGGAAGCGAGCTGAGGGGCTTGGCGGCGCCCTGGGAGCTCCAAGAGCTCAGGTTTGAGCTCTGCTTCGACCTGCATGGGCTCAAGCGGCGAGGCAATGCGGCGTGGCGACGCGAGCTCCGGCAAAGCGAGGAGGCTAGCTAGAGGGCGGCAACAACGCGGAAAACAGAGGGGAAACGTAGGAAGTCTCACATTGCGTCGGAAGGGAGGGTTAGTGGGCTCGGGGGCGTCCTCGACGACGCGAATCGACGACTGGTAGCGGTGAGTACCGAGGTTGAAGAAGATGCTGATTCGGGCGATGCAGTGTGGTTGGGGTTACGTCCTTTGGCGGGGAAGAAGAGGACGTCGCTGTGCTTCTCTTTTGACACGGCGAAAGGCGAGGCGTGCACGGTGGCGGCGTCAGCGAGCGGCGGCGCTCTCGGGTGTGGTCGAGCGAGAGGGTTAGAGGAGGGGGCGAAAGTAGAGAGTAACGGGGAGAGGCCGAGAGGGGTCCAGGGCGGCAACGAGGGAAGGGTCGGGGCTCCCAGGTGGAAGCAGGAGGTGGCCGAAGCCGCACGCGCGTGCGCCACGCCTCTCCTATGCCTACTGGCTGAAGGAAGAAGACGGGCATGCCCCTGTGGGCTGGGCCAACAGTGCTGGGCCTGGGAGGCTTTGCCAGGTGAGCACTCCCTCTCTCTCTCTCTCTCTCTCTCTCTCTTAGTATTTGTTTCAGTTTTCTAATTTGTTTTCTTTGTTCTGATTTAGTTTAGAAACTAAATCATTTTAGATAATTCTGAAAACTATTTTGGAGGTTAACTGAATTATTTCAGAGCTCCACAAATAACTTCAGAATATTTGGACCATTTAAATATATATATATAGCATTTAAACGGCCCCAATTCAAATACTTTTGTGTTAATTCAAAAATCCAAAAATGACCTAGAAATATGTTCATCATTTTTGGTAGAGGTTTCCACCTTTATCAGAAATCATGAACATTTTCAAAGGGTATTTTGGGTCCATTGAGAATGATTTTATTTGAGCCTATTTGAATTCAATTTTGAGTGCTAGGGTTTATCATCCCCATTTCAAGTTTCTTTGGGAAATAAACATGATGACATGATGAGCAAGCAAAGTCAAACAAGAGCTGACCTGGGGCTGTGACAAGCAAGCCTTGCGCCACTACCATAGCCGCAAGGTTCATGCCCGAAGCTTGGAGGAAGGCGACCTTGTTCTTCGGCGCGTTCAGTCGGCCAAGAATTCCAGCAAGTTGACGCCAAAGTGGGAAGGCCCTTATCGGGTAATACGAGTCAGCAGGCCCGGCGCAGTCCGCCTGGAGACCGAAGATGCTGTCCTAGTGAGGAACTCCTAGAACATCGAGCATCTTCGCAAGTTTTACCCATAAGGCGTGGCTTGCCGGGCCTCCCGGCAAGCCACCTTTTGTGCAAGCTTTGCCAGCGAGGCATGTAACCCTTTGTACAGAGCCGGGCGCAGACCCTAAGCATAAATAAATGAAGCGCGGGCGCCCTAAGTTATAGCATGCATGCGAGGTTGAGTCTCTTCCTTGGTTAGGGTTGATTGTGCTTAGCGGCGACTAACCCCTAGCCTAGAGGTCGAGTGCGCGTCTATTTGTTTCTTTTCTGTCCTCCTTTGGTTCGCAGGGCACATGAGCACTTCTGTTGAGCTACTTGGAAGACAGGAAACGGACCGGCGTCCCGACCCCGGCAAACCAGAGTTGCCGGGGGCTGCAAGCACAAGGATCCAACCGCGGCAAGACAAGGTTGCCGGGGGCTGCAAATCCAGATAAGTCTTTCATCCTCTATCATGCAATTCGGAACGGAACTGGGATATGTGAAACCTCGTTTTATTTCTAGGCCACCGTGCTCCCCTTTTCTATACCCAAGGATTATCTCCTCGGCCCGGATTTGGTTGTAGTCGCGGTGGCAAGGAAGTAGAATGAGGAGGCCTGTTGCCGGGCGAAAAACGTTTATCTTAAATGGTAACAAGGATTCTCTCCTCGTCGCGGGGTCTACCCACACAAACGAAAAACCCGGCAAAAATCCCTTTTTCGTTAAAAACATCCCACACAGGTACAATCCGTACGGAATGAAAAACATGAACAAGGGGGATTACAAGCTTTAAATTTAGCAAGGCCCGAAGGCTTACAGATTAAAAAAGAGATGAGATGCCCGTGATCCCTTTCTCGTCCCTCTCCTCAGGAGGCAGGTCAAGGAGGCGAAAGGGAAAAGGGGCGCCTAGGCGAGCTACGAGCAGCAGAAAGCACCGAGAGAACACCTCGGTGGCCGCCCACGGGTGGGCCGGTGATGACGGTGCCGAGAAAGGAGCTGGAAGACGAGGCGGCAGGACCGACAATACGCGATGAAGGCATCGATGCCCACGTACTCCGAGTTGATGGCCTTGCCGCCCGCCCTCTTCCTCTTCCACAGCCTCCCGACGCCAGTCGCCCAAGGAGACGGCCCCGAGAAGTTCAAGGAGCTGGCCCCACCCCGGCAAAACTTTGCCGGAGGAGCGGCCAGGTGCAGATGCTGCTGCTGCCGCACCCGCCCAGGCGCGGGGCGTCCAACGCCTTGTCGGACTCGTCCCCGTCATCTGCCCCGCCGTCCTCCTCATCACTTTCGCTCGAGGAAGAGCTTCCATCATCGGAATCTCCGTCGGAGGAGCTCTCCATGCAGCACTTCAGGCGAGTCCCAAAGTCTCCGAAGACCTTGACGGAGAGCAGGCCGTCCTCCATTAATTTGAAGTAGAGGACAAGTCCCGCCGTCAGGCTGTGGATGCGAGTGAACGTCTTCCATCCACGACGGTGGTACATGACCCGAGGAGCCGGGAAGTCGACGTCGACCCGCGTGCCCCCATTCCCACAACCCCTCATGTGCAATCTGAGGGATTGGGGCGGGTCACGCTCCATCTCCCGAGCAAACGGGGCGGGAAGACGAAGACGGCGACGCGGAGGCCGGCGCAGCCTGATGAAGAACTCGCGGGGCTGGTCTCCAACATGGCCTTCCATCGGAAAAGGCATCACTGGCGGCGGCGAAGCCGGCGCGCCGCCCCGTCCTCCTCCTCCCCGAGCACTACGACCTCTACCCCGGCCTCGCCCACGGCCTCGCCCCTCCCCCTTCCCCTCGCGGCCGGCTCCACCAACGCGGGCTCAGGAGGGGGTGGGACGCGCTGTCGAGTGGCGACGCTCGCCACCACCGACGAAGGACCAGGATTCCCTTTCTCCATGGCAGGTGAAAGGAAGAAGCGGAACCAGGAGGAGATAGATGACAGAAGAGTGCGGGTGAAGCGACCTCTCCCCACCCCGTGATCGTGGGGTGTGGACGCCTTGAAGACCGCAACCCGGCCCCACGCAGTAAATAAGCCGCACCTCCACGCCTCCCTCCTTTCATGGGGAAGGCGCGAGCTTCCCATTTACTACGATGCGACGCATGCGTGCAGGAACCGCCCCACGCATGCTGCCCACGTCACGCGCGCCCCTCCACGTCGCGCATTCAACGCGGGTCATGGGAAGTGCAGCGCACGAAAAGTTTTACCGCGGTAAAAACCGCCACGCCTGCCCGCGCACCGTTTTGGGCCTGGCCCAACAACGTGTCACGCTTATGTGTGGCCCAGGCCCGGGGGCTCCTGTCGGTGTACAAAAGAAGGAGTCGAATCCCCCTCAGTATGCCATGGGCCTCCTTTTATAGGCGAAAGGGGCTGCCACAGTGGCAGACATGAGGTGGAAAGGCAAGCTTATCGCTCGTATTACAGGACTGCTGAGGTGTCCCCTAGCTTTATCGGGGACGGGGGTGTCGGTGTCAAAACCGGCGGATCTCGGGTAGGGGGTCCCGAACTGTGCGTCTAAGGCGGATGGTAACAGGAGGCGAGGGACACGATATTTACCCAGGTTCGGGCCCTCTCGATGGAGGTAATACCCTACTTCCTGCTTGATTGATCTTGATGATATGAGTATTACAAGAGTTGATCTACCACGAGGTCATAGAGGCTAAACCCTAGAAGCTAGCCTATGGTATGATTGTTGTTGTCCTACGGACTAAACCCTCTCGTTTATATAGACACCGGAGGGGGCTAGGGTTACATAGAGTCGGTTACAAGGGAGGAGATCTACATATCCGTATTGCCAAGCTTGCCTTCCACGCCAAGGAGAGTCCCATCCGGACACGGGTCAAAGTCTTCAATCTTGTATCTTCATAGTCCAACAGTCCGGCCAAAGGATATAGTCCGGCTGTCCGAGGACCCCCTAATCCAGGACTCCCTCAGTAGCCCCTGAACCAGGCTTCAATGACAACGAGTCCGGCGCGCAGATTGTCTTCGGCATTGCAAGGCGAGTTCCTCCTCCAAATATTCCATAGAAGATTTTGAACACAAGGATAGTGTCCGGCTCTGCAAAACAAATTCCACATACCACCGTAGAGAGAATAATATTTCCACAAATCTAATCAGCTGACAGCTTTTCACAACGTGACGTTCTGCCGTGGTCTGGTCATGACGAACCGTTTTTCCGAGCCTGCCACTGCACGTATTGCGAGGCGGTTTTCTTGGCACGTCTTGTCGAAGCAGAGATCGTGTCCCCTTATCACGTGATTCTCATCAATACGGGCGTGGGTAACCCAACCATGCCATCAATTACGACACTTGGGGAATAAGCAGGTTTACCAGGTAGGTGGGGAGGCGCGTAGTTTTCTCCGGCCTTATAAAGGGACAAGGATTCACCTTTCTCACCCACGCCTTCTTCCTCCTTGCTCATCCATTCTTGCGCACTCGAGCTTCAGCACCCCAAGTTCGCGTTTTTTCTCCTCAAACCACTCCAAGCATTTCCAGAGCGGGAGGCAAGTGGATGGTCTCCTCTGTTACGGAGGAGGACATCACAAAGCTGCGGGGGGCCGGATACCTGGCCGCGGATATCGCGCATCGGCTGCCAGATGTGGGGCAGATCGTCCCTACTCCAGAATCCCATGAGAGGGTGGTATTTCTTACCCATTTCGTCCACGGACTGGGGTTTCCCCTTCACCCGTTTGTCCGCGAGCTCATGTTCTACTACGGGCTGGACTTTCACGATCTGGCCCCCAATTTCATCCTCAACATCTCGGCGTTTATCGTCGTCTGCGAGGCCTTCCTCTGCATCAAGCCCCACTTCGGCCTATGGCTGAAGACCTTCAACGTTAAACCGAAGGTGGTGGTCGGCCAGCAAGCGAAGTGCGGAGGCGCCATGGTGGGCAAGATGCCCAACGTCACCTGGCTCGAAGGCTCCTATGTGGAGACCGTAAAGGGGTGGCAATCGGGGTTGTTCTACATCACCGAGCCGCGCGACACCAACTGGGTGGCGGCCCCCAAATTTTGATCCGGAATCCCCATGTGGCTCACCTCCTGGAAAGAGAGGGCCTGTCCTGGGGTTCCTCGGTAGAGCTGACCGGACTCCAAACATGCGTCAAAAATATGATGAGCAAGAAAATCAAGCTCGGCAACGTGGTCCAAGTCATGCTGTTCCGCCGGATCCTTCCGTGCCAAAGACGGGCATTCAATTTGTGGGAGTTCGACCCGGCCGAGCACCAAACGCTGCGAGAGTTCTTCGACACGATGCACAAGGACGTCTGGATGGTGCTGTTCAAGGGCCCCGAGGTACCTCCTCCCCTTACCGAGGACCGCGGACTCAGCGCAAAGCGTCCTGCCAATCCGGTAAGCCTTTTACATCTCATAAGATGTTCTTTCCCCAGTATAACCACGCGCGGGATCTAAGCCTCCTCGCCATTTAACAGGACTGGGTAGCGACAGTGGAGCAGATCGATTGTCCGGCTCCCCTGCTCGAAGATCCAGCAGATGCTCTCCTAACGGAGATGCTGGTTCCGGCGCCTTATGAGGTGCCAGAGAAGAAGGCCAAGAAGAAGGCCAGGGGGACCAGGAAGGGTCTCCGGCGCAAGGTTATATCGGACTCATCGTCCCAAAACACCGAGGCGCACTCCTCCCACGAAAACGAGGAGGAGGAAGAGGAAAGTTCTCCCCCCCAGCCGGGGGGGGGGGGGACAGGAAAAGGAAGGCCGCCACATCAGGGGAAGCCGAAGGGTCCAAGAAGGGAAAGGACCCTCCTCCCGAATTGCTCCACGACGGCCGCTTTCAGTGACGAGGAGTGGTTACCCAGGGACAAGCCCCTGGCGAAGTCGTGAGTATCCGGATACCATAATAATTCTTGGTATGTGTTGAGGATATAACTACTAGAGTCACCCGCCCAGGAGGGGGCGGGTTACGTCATACTGATCATCACGTGAAGCCTTGTATTAAGCTTGAGGATGGTGGTTCAGTAATGGGCTTAAGGCCCGTAGTGATAAACCGCCGTTATGGCATGACTTGTAGTGTAAGGCAAGAATAGTTAAAGAGTCCGAGCCGGACACTGTTATAAGCCGGCCGGGACTCTGAGAGCCGCGGGGCGTTAACCTCTCTATATAAAGGGACGACCCGGCGGCGGTTCAGGAGAAGAAAGATCAGATCGGTAGCCAGGCATAGCGGTTAAGCTCCCTGGTCATCGAAACCCTAAGTAATTCCACCTCAACTGGAGTAGGCTTTTACCTTCACCGTAAGGGGTCGAACCAGTATAATCCTCGCGTCCTTTGTCCCGTTTAACCCCTTTAAGCTTCCTAGTTGCGATGGTTCCACGACTAAGTCCTTGCACGAGGACATCTGCCGTGACAATTCCACGACAGTTGGCGCCCACCATGGGGCCAGCGCACGGTGGATTTGAGTTCTTGAAGGGCAGCATCGAAGGGCTCAAGGGATACGCTGTGGGCCGGATGACCAAGAGTCGTCGTGGCAAGCTCTACATCGACGATGCAAACTGGGGCCCCGACGCCGGCTCAATCGAGTACGGGTACCGGGTCCCCTTCGGCGGATTTCACGTTTTCATTGGCAAGATTGGCGAGCCGGGCCCTGAGCCGGACCTTTGCGCCAACCTCATCGAGACGACTCAGCGTGCGAGACCCGCCCGGACTCTGCCGGCCTTGAAGCGTGCCTTCGTGGGATGCGTCCAAGGAGGACTCTCTGAAGGATCTGGATCTGGTGAGGAGACGGCCGCTCGCTCTGACGGCGAGTCGTCCATAGATGAGACCGACTCGTTATACCAACTTCAAGATGGCAGGCTCAGGGGTTGTTCCGATGGTGACAGTATTCCGGACCCCTTTGAGCCGCCCAGCCGGGTTGGAATCTTCATGGCCGGCGCACAACCTGTTCAAAACCCCGCCGCTGGGGCAGGGGGCCCTGCGCACTCACCGGCTCAGGTGCTAATGGATCTCACAGATAAGATGACGGCCCTGTTAACTGCTACGATCGTCCCAGCAGATCAGGCTCAACACGATGCGGAGGTGGCACAGTTAAAGCTGGATATAGCAAGAGCCAAGGAAGATCTGGCAGCGGAAGGGATCAGGATGGCTGCAGAGCGGGCAGCTCTCGACGCCCAGACTCAGCTGATTCAGACGCAGTCTTTCCGGCTCACGATGGATCAGAACGCATCCAATGAGGTCATGAGAAGGAGGCATCAGAAGGCTCAATCTCGACTCCCTCCGGTTTACGATCCTCGGAACCTCTTTAGCACGCCTGGTGCAGGGCCCAGTAACCCGCCGGAGATCATGGCACCTGGGGCTGGAACACTGGTTCAGCCGCAAGTGATGGGGCCTCCCCGTGTGAACACCACCACGCCTCAGTACGTGCCAATATCACCGGGTCATTATGCCAACCCGTTGGAAAACATGGTCGCCACAGCGGCACGACTGGCGGCTCTCCCAATCGAGGGCGACTCTCCAACGGCGGTCGAAACCCGCCGGGTCAGAGAACTTCTTCAGACGGCTCTGGCGCAACAGGAGGCATATTCTTATAGCCGGGGCAGGATTCATTCAACCCCTCGTCCAAACCGGAGCCCGAGTTATAGCAGACACATGGCTTCAGTGACCGGCTCAAGCAACGTCCGGCGCCGTGACTTGCCAACTGGCCATGGCCCGGTGCATAATGGAGCCTTTAACGCGGTGGATCAAGACAGAGCACGACAAGAGGCGGAGCAGGCGGCTCAGCTGACCGCTTACCAGCCCCCCCCCCCGGTTTATCCGACGGCTTCTGTTGAGGCAGGCATAGCTACGAGGACCGGAGGTGTCCCTTGTCTGGTGTCGACTCTCCGTAATGAACGTCTGCCCAAGGATTTCAAAGGACCTAGGAAGGTACCTAATTACACGGCTGATTTACAACCCGGGGCATGGATCGAGAGCTACGAGATGGCTATGGAGTTGCTAGAGGTCAGCGAAGCGGCAATGGCCAAATACTTCACCATGATGTTGGATGGGACTGCCCGCACTTGGTTGAAGGGACTGCCGCCTAACTCTATCGGGTCATGGGCAGAGCTAAAAGCCCGGTTCATCCAAAATTTCAAAGATACACGTAGGCAGTCTATGTCAATTGCGGATTTGACTAACTGCAAGCAGCAAGAAGGCGAATCTAGAACCCATTGGGTACGCCGGGTCAAAGAGATAATACATTCGTCTGATAAGATAGATGCCGGCTCCGCAGTCTTAATGTTGGAGCAGAATTGTCATTTCGCACCCCTGAAGATGAAGCTCAGGCGGCTCAAGCGCGATTGCAATGATATGGGTACGCTGATGGCGGCTCTGGTCAAGTACGCCGACTCTGCTAGTACCAAGGATCCCGCGTCCGATGATGAAAGGATAGGGAAGGGAAAGAAGAATGGCAACGGCAAGGGCCCTCAGCATAACCCGGCGAGCTAGGGGGTAATAAACGTAAGGCGGATGGCAGTATGGAGTTTGTGGCCAACGCCAATGCGTAGGGTAACAACCACCGGCGTAAGGGGAGGCCACCGCCCCGATCCGGCGGGTCAGGCCCGACGCTTGAGCAACTATTGAATGAGCCTTGTCCAAGGCACGGCTCTAGGGAGAAGCCGGCCACTCATCTGTGGAAGGACTGCGCGATTATGAAAGCCTTCAAAAATTCCAACGCTTTTAATGGCAACAATGGGCAGGGCGGCGGCTCAGGCGCCGGCGGCTTTCATGGCCCGGGTGGCTCTAATTCCAATTCCCAGAATTTTCAAGGAGGATTTAATCAACAATCTGGCCAGGGTAATCAACAGCAGCAGCAGGGGGATACCAGACCAATCCAAAGCAGCTCAATGGTGGACAGTACCATGTGTTTACTACCAATCTGTGCAAGCAAGACCAGAAGCTTCATAAGAGGGCTGTAAATGTTGTTGAGCCGGCGGTTCCACGCTATTTAAGATGGTCTGAGCAGCTTATTGTATGGAGTAGGGAAGATCACCCTCCCCGGGTGGATAATCCGGGACACCTGGCCTTGGTAGTGGCTCCTCAGGTTGGGGGTATAAATTTACTAAAGTACTCATGGATGGAGGCAGCAGCATCAACATCCTCTATTATGAGACCTTCCGTCGTATGGGATTAACTGATAAAAACCTCAGCCAGTCCAACACTGTTTCCCATGGGGTGGTGCCCGGTAAGTCAGCGTATCCAGTCGGTAAGATCAACTGGAAGTAGCCTTTGGAGATGAGTACAATTACAGGGCGGAAAAACTGACTTTTGAAGTGGTTAAAATAAGAAGCCCGTACCATGCTCTATTCGGACGGCCGGCTTACGCCAAGTTCATGGCACGGCCGTGTTACGTGTATTTGCAGCTCAAGATGCCGGGTCACAATGGGACCATTTCGATTCATGGCAGCCGAAAGATAGCCTTGGAATGTGAAGAAGGTGACGCTTCTTACGCTGAATCTGTTTGTGCAACAGAGGAGTTGAAGTTTTACAAGGATAATGTTGACCCGGCGGATATGACGTCTTTGAAAAAGCCAACCACGGAGCATGAGCCGGTAATGAAATTTAAGTCGGCCGATGAGACTAAACTTGTTGATTTTGTTCCAGGTGACTCATCTCAGCAGTTCAGCATCAGTGCCAATCTGGATCCGAAATAGGAAGGCGCGCTCATCGAGTTCATCCGTGAGAACCGGGACATCTTTGCATGGAAACCTTCTGACATGCCGGGTGTACTCAGAGAACTCGCTGAGCACACTCTCAACATTGATCCAAAATTTAAGCCGGTCAGGCAATTCCTCCGGCGGTTTAATGAGGAGAGGCGGAAAGCCATTGGTGAGGAAGTAGCCCGGCTCTTGGCAGCCGGGTTTATTGTTGAAGTCTTTCATCCGGAGTGGTTAGCTAACCCGGTGCTTGTGCTCAAGAAGAACGGCACCTGGCGTATGTGCGTGGATTATACGGATTTAAACAAGGCTTGTCCGGCTGATCCTTTCGCTCCCCCTCATATTGATCAAATTGTTGATGCTACGGCGGGTTGTGAGCGTTTGAGTTTTTTGGATGCGTACTCTGGTTACCATCAGATTAAAATGGCTGTTAAGGACCAAGAGAAGACGGCGTTCATTACTCCTTTTGGAGCCTTTTGTTATGTGTCTATGCCTTTTGGGCTCAAGAGTGCACAGGCGACTTACCAGCGTTGCGTGCAGAATTGTCTTCATAATCAGATTGGGCGCCACGTTCATGCCTATGTGGATGATATCGTGGTTAAATCCAGAGAGAAGGAGACCTTGATAGATGATCTTAGAGAGACCTTTGATAATCTCTGGGTCTACAAGATAATATTTAACCCGGCCAAGTGTGTCTTTGGTGTTCCTACAGGCAAGCTCTTGGGTTTTCTGGTTTCTCACAGAGGCATTGAAGCTAACCCGGAGAAGATCAAGGCAATCACCTCTCTGGCTAAGCCGACGTGCATAAATGACGTCCAGCGTCCGGCGGTTCGCATCACTGCTTTGAGTCGGTTTATAAGCCGGTTGGGTGAAAAGGCCATGCCACTGTATCAGCTGATGAAGAAAACATATAACTTTGTCTGGAATGATGCTGCTAATGCTGATTTTGAGGATTTGAAACGACAGTTAGCTGAGCCGCCAGTCCTTGCTGCTCCTGTCGACAAGGAGCCTTTATTGTTGTATGTAGCTGCTAACACGCGAGCCGTCAGTGTGGCTGTGGTGGTGGAGCGTAAGGAAGCGGGTAAGGAACATCCGGTTCAGCGGCCGGTTTACTATGCAGCGAAGTACTCATTGAGTCCAAACAACAGTATCCACATTGGCAGAAGCTTGTTTACGGTGTGTTCATGGCAAGCCGGAAGATTAAGCATTATTTCTAGGGCCACCCTATCACTGTGGTCAGTTCTGCCCCCCTAGGAGATATCATCCAAAACAGAGAAGCCACAGGAAGGGTTGCTAAGTGGGCTATAGAGCTTGGGCCTCATGGTCTAAAATACGTGCCACGCACTGCTATCAAATCTCAAGCATTGGTGGATTTCATCAACGATTGGACAGAGCTGCAGGTGCCTGAAGAGAAACCGGATACTACACACTGGACTATTCACTTTGACGGGTCCAGGCAATTGGAGGGTTCGGGGGCTGGAGTTGTGTTAGCTTCCCCTCGAGGTGACAGGTTTTGTTATGTACTACGGTTGATGTTTCCCTGTACTAACAATGCGGCTGAGTACGAGGCTTTGCTCCATGGTCTTCGGATGGCTAAGGAGATGAGCTTAAGCGGAGTAAGATGCTTTGGTGACTCAGATTTGGTGGCCCAACAAGTATCAGGTAACTGGGATTCCAAGGACCCCCTCATGGCGGCTTATCGCTATGAAGTTGATGCCATTGCTGGACATTTTCAGGGTTACCAAGTAGAGCACATCGATCGCAGAAAGAACGAGGCGGCTGATGCATTAAGCCGGTTAGGCTCTCAGCAAAAGCCGGTGCCGCCTAATACTTTCTTGGATATTCTGCATAATCCTTCTGTCAAGTTGCCTACAGAGGAAGACTTGGCTGTTCCTGACCCAGAAGCACAGTTGGTAGCGGCTCTCCACGCTATCCCAGATTGGACAGTGCCATACTTGGCTTACATGACCCGGGGAGAGTTGCCTCAGGATGAAACTTTGGCCAGACAAATAACCCGGCGGTCTAAGTCAATGATAATTATCAATGGTGAGCTGCACCGTCGCAGTGTCACTGGAGCTTTTCAGCGTTGTGTTTCCTCTGAAGAAGGTCAAGAAATTTTACGTGAGATTCACGAGGGGGATTGTGGCCATCATGCCGGCTCAAAGTCCCTTGTGGCCAAGGCTTTTCGTCATGGTTTTTATTGGCTGGCGGCTCATGCTGATGTAGAGGACTTGGTCAGTAAATGTGACGGTTGTCAGAAGTTCTCAAGACGGGTTCACGTGCCGGCTCAAGAGTTGAGGATGATTCCAATCACCTGGTCGTTTGGAGTCTGGGGGCTTGATATGGTTGGCCCCTTCAAAAGGTCCAAGGATAAGAAGACCCACCTCTTGGTGGCGGTTGACAAGTTCACAAAGTGGGTAGAGGCAGAGCCCGTTAGTAAGTGTGACGCAGCCACGGTGGTTCAGTTCATGAAAAGGTGATATTCCGCTTTGGTTTTCCACACAGCATTATAACTGACAATGGTACCAATCTGTCTAAGGGCGCCATGGAGGAATTTTGTCAACGAGAGCATATTCGGCTTGATGTTTCATCAGTGGCTCACCCTCAGTCTAATGGTCAAGCTGAGAGAGCCAATTAGGAAATCTTGAAGGGCATCAAGCCCCGGCTTTTGGTCCCTTTGCAACGGACGCCCGGTTGTTGGGTGGAGGAGTTGCCTTCCGTGTTATGGAGCATGAATACTACTCCTAACAGGTCTACGGGTTACACACCTTTCTTCATGGTCTACGGAGCTGAGGCGGTCCTCCCTAGTGACATCCGTCATGATTCGCCTCGAGTGGCGGCTTATGTCGAGGCGGATAATGAGCAAGCACGTCAAGATGCTCTTGACTTGTTGGACGAACATCGTGACATAGCCGCAGCTCGCTCGGTGATTTACCAACAAGACCTGCACCGCTATCACAGCCGTCGGGTTAGGTCCCGGGTCTTTCAGGAAGGAGATTTGGTGCTCCGGCTCATCCAGGATCAAACAGATGTACACAAGGTATCCCCAACTTGGGAAGGGCCCTTTGTGGTCAGCAAGAACTTGCACAATGGGTCATACTACCTTATCGATGTTCGGGAGCACAAAGATTCACGTAAGTCGGAGGAGGAGACCCGCCGGCCGTGGAACATAGCTCAGCTTCGGCCTTATTACACTTGAGCCGCCGGCTCTCATAATGTACATATTTCTATAGCCATGTATATATTGTGATAAGTAATAAAACAGGACCTCTGTCCTTTTCTTTCCTCCAAAGGTAAATGTATCATTGTTATTTTCATTGGAACATTACATGGTCACTTGGAGGTTGATCCGGCTTATGATCGTATTCGAATCTAGCCGCTAAAAATATGATCACTTGGGGGCTTCCTGTTCAAACATAGGTCGTATCCGAACCAAAGAGAACATAGCTGTCGATACCCACTTGATTGGCAAATTGCCGAGCTCATTGGGGAGTTTTTCTTGATCATATTTGAATAATAGCTCAACCCCCTTTGGGAACCGACGTGGATCGTATTCGAATCAGCGTCGTTAAACAACTCTCAAGGTCATTTGGGGGCTTCTGTTCAAACATAGGTCGTATTCGAACCAAAGAGAACATAGCTATCGGTACCCTCTTGATCGGCAATGCCAAAGCCACTGGGGGCTATATGATCGCATTCGAATCTTAGCTTAACCCCTTTGGGACGGTTCTCTGGTCGTATTCGAATCATAAGCCCCTAATTTTTTGATCTTTTGGTTTGCAACAAGTTCTTTTGATCATATCAAAAGTGTGCAAGGGTGGTTCTTATTCCACCGGCTTAACTTTGATTAGTAATGTTGATAGCACACAATAAGCATTATAGGTGCTGGTGAACCGGAGTTGAGTTCTCAATCTCATTATTTGGGTTACATAAACCGGAAGTGTACTTGAAGGCTTGCAGGTATGCTATTATGGTTATCTCGAAGATATAATTGAGAGCCGGTCTTTTATGACCTTGGTTCATATTCCGGGTTATATGTAAAATATATGACTCTCCATGCGGTAAGCCGCCTAGAGACTTGTGATTTGTTTTCTATGCAGGACAATTAAAGACAGCTCTTTAAGCTTAAGGAAAGCAAATGATCAAACATAACCCGGAGGAATATAAAAGCGCAGCTTCAACAGAGTTAAGCGCTGCACACGTGCATGATGGCACGACAAGATTAAGTGTTTGTCCTACTCTATTACAGGACTCCCCGAGTCCAAAAGGTGAGGCATTGTTTTTAAGGCATAACCATGAGCCGCCTAAGAAATTAAAGTGCTTGTTGGGTTGAAGCTTCCGGCTCATCCCTCTCCGCTCCTCCGGCTGTTTCCATGACCTGGAAGGTTGATGATTTCCAGTCAATGCCGCTCAAAGCTTCAAATTGAGCCTCATCATCAATTAACCCGGCCGGGTCAACTTCAGGGGCGAAGGTATGCTTACGAGTTGGAGGAATCAGGCTAACTGCCTCATAGCGTGGTGTTGGGATTCTCTGATTCTCCGCGTCACAGCCCGGCTGATATTTGGTAAGATCTGTGTCATTGCCAATCAAAGTGGCCACAGGGCGTACGCTTTTCACACAGGCGGCGAAGTCCTTCTGGTCAAAGGGGGTGTCGTCTTCCTTCAAGCTGGGATACCCAAGGGCGATGTCGGCCGGGTCTAGCTCCGGTAGAAACGCCTTGGCCCGGCTCATAGCGGCTATGGCTCCGGCTCTTGCAGAAGCCCGTCTCAACTCTTGGAAGTGTTGAGGAAGTACGGCAATCCGCCTGAGTACATCTGCCAGCTGAGTGGGAACTTCATTGGACAAAGCCACGACGGCTAAAGCACGTTGTGACCCGGTGTAGAGTTGCTCCACCAAGGTGTAAACCACCTTCAGCTTGGTCAGCACGCTCTGGTTGAGATTGGAGCTCCTGGGACCTGCATTACAAAGTCAGGTGAGCTGATGGTAATTGAGATATTTATGGGAAATAAACGATGTGAACTAGTTAGAAACTTACAGAGTAACTTACCAAAGATTGCAGAGACCATCTGAGAGACATGGCGTTTTAAGCCGGATAGCTCGGCGGTTCTTTCAGTGAGGGTAGCCTCCGCTTGTTTGGCCCGGCTGAGCAAAGCAGTTTTTTCATCTGCCCAGGCTTTCCTTTCTCCTTCAAACTTTTTGTTCAGTTTCTCTTGTGCAGATACACTGAGCTCAAATTTGGAGTTGGCCTTTTGGGTTTCACTTTCCTGAGTCTTCAGGCGGCTCTTCAGATCAGAGATTTCTGATTCAAATTTCTTACAGGTGGCCTGTACAAATTCCGGGTTACAGTTAAGGTGATTATAATGTAATATTAAGTCCCAAGCACTTTGCAAGCAAAGACACTAGGCACTTGGGGACTAATGTATGCTAAAAGGCTCTAGCTACAGTGCCGGTTCATGAAAGTAAGTCCCAAGCACTTTGCAGGCAAAGGTACTCGGCACTTGGGGGCTAATGTATAAACTTGATCAGCTACTTGATTAACATAAGGTAAGGACTGGTTCAACTATGCTGTCTAACCCGGCCTTTGAGTGTTACCAGGTAAGCCGGTTTTCTTGCAGTGATTACTAAGCCGGTATTATGTCTACAACATATTTCATCATAAGTAATAGACTTGGGGGCTGGCATGGTAAGGATGACTATGGAGTAAGCAAGAGCGTTGTACCTCAGACTTTTGCTGTATTTGCTTCACCATGTCAATTTCCAGGTCCCGGCTGTTGTGCACTTGATCAATATAGCCAGCGACAATATCTCCAATGCTCAGATTGGCATAGTCAGTGATGTCCAGCCTAGCTCTGCGGCGTTCCAGAAGTTCCTCCTTGGCAGAGCACCTGGCCAGCACGGTGGGTCTTCCCGGTTCAACAAACTCGGTCCGGGTAATCACCACGTCCGGGTCATCTGGATGAGCCGGGCTGGGGATCTCCGGGTTATCAAAACCCTCCATAACTTGCTCATCAGATGGGGCAGTGGTGGTTTCCGGAGCTGGTGCAGATGGCGGCTCAGGGGCAGAGGCATCAGGTTCAGTCAGGACCGGCTCTTCGACCGGCTTACTTTTCTTCACCCTCTTGCTGGGCTTTACTTGTACACTGAAAGTCAAAGGGGTAGTGCAAAAACATGAGTAAGATAAGCACAAAAGAAGCTGATTATCATTACCCGGGTGCGGTTTTGAAGGCCGGCAAGCTAGACTGCATGGAGTCGCCGGAGGAAGGTGAAGTTCCCTGATAGTTTGAATCAGAAGAATTGAGTGGTTGACGAGTGACGCCCGCCAAAGGATGAAAAGGATATAAGTCGGAGATAACCTCGGTCCGGCGCTTCCTTGATGCTTCGGGTAAGCCGGAGGAGAGGTATGCATCCTTGCTGGTCCGGGTCTGCCTCCGACTCTCATGAATCTGTCGCTTCAAAAGAAATTGAGGACCTTGATAAGCTAAGGGATGTGAAAATCTTACTTTCCGGGTTACTCTTCGGACTTTCAGTCTTGGCAAGGGCTCCGAGTCGGAGGAAAGTATAGTTACCTCTTCAATCACCGGGTTACTCGCTCCGGTATCCTCATGCTGATAGTCAGTGTCAATAAGATGGTTAAAAAAGGAGCCTAAAGAATCAAGGGCTACCTCTGACTCGGAGGTGTCGTCCAGGTGAAGCAGGTCCGAGGCGCTAGGCTTACTCCCCTTCTTGCGGGGAGCGGCTCTCCTGGCGGCTTTTTTAACCTTCCTGGCTTTCTTAGCCGCTTCATGGTCATACCTGACCTTCCAGAATTTATCATTAGCCTGAAAAATACAACAAAGGTTTCTTGAAGTTAAGACGAAAATTGTTAAAATAGAAAGTGAGGTGTTCAGGTCAATAGCTTACCGCCTGGGCTGGGTTAGCCTTGCAGAAGGGGTTTAAGCCTGTCCTCCCGCAATCTGCCAGGCTCTCGTTCAGAAGCGACTTGGTCATATCATCAACGACGTCCTCAGGTAAGTCGTCGGGGCTGTGCCGAAGAGGATCATCTTTCCGGCCCGTGTAATCACACATTAAGCCTGGGCGGCGGCTTAAGGGAATCACCCGCCAAGCAACCCAGACCCGGACCAGATCAATGTCGTTTAGGCCGTTTCCCAGAAGAGCTTTGATTTTGTTGATGGTGGGAATAAGTGGTTGACATTCAGCTTGAGATAATTTGTCTGGCAGGGGATGATTTGACTCCAGACGCAGGGTGCGAAAGCCGGGCAGAGGGTTCTCATCAGCCGGAAAAGTATCTTGCCAGTAGAACCATGTCTGGTTCCAGTCCTTCGGGTGGCTTGGCGGCTCAGCATAAGGGAAGAGACAATCTCTCCGTCGTTGGATTGAGATTCCACCGAGTTCCAAGCTAGGCCCGTTGGCACATTCATTCTGGCGGTTCAAATAAAATAACTCCCTAAAGAGTAGCAAGCTGGGCTCTTCTCCAAGGTACACCTCACAGAACACTTGGAAGTTACAAATGTTCGACACGGAATTGGGTCCAATGTCTTGAGGTCGCAGATCGAAAAAGTGCAGAACATCTCTGAAGAATTTTGAGCCAGGAGGTGCAAAACCCCGGCTCATGTGATCAGCAAATATAACAACCTCTCCGTCTTTTGGTTCAGGTCTCTCTTCGGACGGGTCAGGAGCACGATAGGACATGACCTCCTTCTTAGGCAGGTAACCCGTTTTCACGAAGTCATCTAAGGTGTTATCAGTAACGTTGGATCTCACCCAGTTGCACGTAATGGGCGGCATTGTGAAAGATGGAAGCCTATGACAAAAGTAAATTTCCGGTTCAAATTTAAGCCGGAGGAAGATTTCAGTACAGTATTCAAGATGGCGGTTTATGAAGGGGCCTAATGATATATGGCTAATTGTGTCAGGTTATTTAAGCCGCCGTGGATATCATGAGCAAGTTAAGTTATTTAACTATGTTATGAATGATCCGGAAATTTCACAAAGCATGGCCTCTTTTAAGCCGGCGTTATGAGCCGCCATGGCTAACAGATGCAGTTTTCTGCCTAAGTGTTGCACAAACAAGTTTCACAGATCGCAATTGTTATTTTGGATCAAACGATTGTCCAGAAAAGAAAAATTTCTAGACCTAAAAACTGGTACAGAGAAGTTCATAAGTTCTAAATGAGGTCTTTTTGCAAGCAAAGGGGTCTGCTAACATTGAAAATGGGTGAGAAACTACTACCGCAGGAATTCTGTGTCGTTTTCGGATCAAAAGGGGACCGTATTGGAAGAACTGTGAAGGAATCGCGATGAACTATGAAGAACACAGGGAAGAAACACGGAACCCTAATGCGAATCTACTATACGGGGTAGCAAAGACTTACTGGTGCCGATGAGCAGTGGAGGTCGCCGCCGTTTCTCTGGACCGGCTCAGGGAGATGCAGCGGCCGAGGCTGAGGAAGGCGAGGGCCGCGGCAGCGGCGGAGCTCGGGCTCTGGGGCGTCAGAGGAGGAAGACGATGGATCGAGAAGAGTGACGAAGGCTTATGGGCCGGGCCTATTTATAAGGGACGACTGATAAATGGGCGCGAGAAATGAGGAGGCTGAAGACAAGATTATCCAGCCGCAGAAACGCCTCGATTCTCGGGATGGTCATTAAGATAACATCCGTTGGGATATGATGGAATAAAAAATGAATTTAATGGAAGATGATGTCATGGCGGGTTACCAAGAATCCAGAAGATGACGTCACGGCGGGTTATAACCTTCGCACAAACAGAAGCCGGAAGATTTTCTCTTAAAGGTATCGAAGATTGACATGAACCGGTTCAAATCAATCTGGGGCCTAATGTTGAGGATATAACTACTATAGTCACCCGCCCAGGAGGGGTCGGGTTACTTCATAATGATCATCACGTGAAGCCTTGTATTAAGCTTGAGGATGGCGGTTCAGTAATGGGCTTAAGGCCCGGAGGCGGCTTAAGGCCCGTAGTGATAAACCGCCGTTATGGCATGACTTGTAGTGTAAGGCAAGAATAGTTAAAGAGTCCGAGCCGGACACTGTTATAAGGCGGCCGGGACTCTGAGAGTCGCGGGGCGTTAACCTCTCTATATAAAGGGACGACCCGGCGGCGGTTCAGGAGAAGAAAGATCAGATTGGTAGCCAGGCATAGCGGTTAAGCTCCCTGGTCATCGAAACCCTAAGTAATTCCACCTCAACTGGAGTAGGCTTTCACCTTCACCGTAAGGGGCCGAACCAGTATAATCCTCGCGTCCTTTGTCCCGTTTAACCCCTTTAAGCTTCCTAGTTGCGATGGTTCCACGATTAAGTCCTTGCACGAGGACATCTGTCGTGACAATTCCACGATAGTATGTCTTATTGTACTGTTTCTTATCACGCTGTGCATGATTGTGCAGTCCATCCCGAGCCCATATCGACGTGTCTTCGTCGGATGATTCTTTGGGCCCGTCGGATATGAACAGCGATTCACTCCCGACCGCCTCCTCCCCCCACCCTACGGACGACGCCGAGGTGTTGTCTCAAAGGGAACTGAACCAAGGGGAGACAGTTCCGGAGGCGCCCCAAGGCGACATTCCAGGCGCTGGGCGCACCAGGGGCAAGACTCCTCTGGGCCCTAACGCCGGGGGCAACAAGTCTAGCCCCAAGCCGAATACGGCGCCAGAACCTCCAGTGGTTCCGGATTCTGTCAGGCAACCCCTCGCTAAGGGGGACAAGCCGTCTGTGCCGATGGCCTCTGTCCATCCAGAGGCATCGGACCACTTGCTGGAAGTGCTTCGCGGCGCTTCCATTGACGAAGAGCACCGCACTATCATGAGTGCGGTAGTCAAGAAGGTTCAGTCCGCTAAGAGCGGACTGACTGAAGCCTGTGCCAGCCTCCTAACTGGCTTTGAGGTATGTAACCAAATTGTAAGAAAATGTTATAGTATAGACAGTAGCCCCTGATGCTCTGTTTGGCGTTCGCGAAGAAAGGCCGAATGGAGGATCAAATAATAATCGTAGGAGTCTAATCAAAATGTGTCTATGTGAATAAGCAGGCTTCACTTCTGGCCGCGGCTGCTCGTACTGCTGAGGTCGCTGCACTGAAGCGAGACCTTGAGCTGTTCAAGGAAGAGCTCGGCCGTACCAAGAGGCAGCTCGAAGAGAACAAAGGTAAGTGACACCCCATCCAAATATTGATAAAGAAAATTTTGGTTTTGGAATAATAGGATTGTCATGAATTTTGCTAGGGGCCACGACCAAAGTGGCGGCCCTGCAGAAGGCACTATCCGAGGGCGAAGACAAACCGTGCAAGGAGCGCATCGAGCGAGAGAAACAAGAGGCCCGATTAGGCGAGGTGCAGCGAGAGCTCCAGGCTCTCGTCAAGAAACACGAGTCCTTGGAGCTTGACTCTAAGACGCAAGGGTCCGAGCTTGCGAAGGCCCTCGAAAGTGCACAACATGCCAATGCTGAAGCCCAAAAGGCCCTCCAAGAGATTGAGGCGGTTAAGAAGATAGCGGCGGGTAAGGCATTCATTATGCAAAGCAAGCATGTGAAGGAAACTTTCTTTTTACTTACCCGAGTTCGGAACTCTCCAGGAGCGTTCGCAGATCTACCCCGCAGTGTGTCAGATGCCGCGGAGTTCTACCGGGCCAAGGAGGGGAGCTCGACGGAGAAGTTGTTCTGGTCTCAGTATACTAGGACCGAACACCCAATGCCCTTGAGCGACCAGTTGAAGCAACTGGTCGAGCTTCACAAGGCGTCCGAACAGGCCATGAGGGGTCTTATAGTCCGGATGTGGCCTGGCGAGTCCCTTCCTGGTAGCTACTTCGGTCTGGTGAGGCGGCTTGCGAATGCCTACCCATGGTTTGAAGTCATAAAGCGATCCGTCTACATCGAGGGTGCGCGTAGGGCTTTTGCCCGGGCGAAGGTGCACTGGGCGAAGCTGGACGCCGAAAAGCTAGTGAAGGAGGGGCCGCCGGAGAGCAAGGAGCATCGCCACCCTGAAAAGTATTATGAAAGTGTCCTGAAGGGTGCTCGCCTTGTGGCGGAGGAATGTCCTAAGGATGTAATATTTGAATAAATGTGCTCATGCGATCCTGTAATATGAAACGAGTTCATTTGCGCTATGCAACGCTTGTGAATTTAAAATATTACCTTCTGTGCGGCCGTTTATAAAATCTGAGAGTTGGCCAGTCATCGGCTTCTGCCCCCATGTAACTAGTACTGAGGTGTTCGGGATAAACCTGAGCACTCTTTATCCCAATTTTCGGTCCTTCGAGGGAGGTGTTCAGCACAACGAACCAGGCAATCGGACTATAAGGCTTTATCACTCTCACTTAGCCATAGAAGTCTACAATTTTAAATTTTGGCGAAGCCCCTAGTATTTGGAAGGCCGAATTTGGGGCGCTATATACGCCTAAGTCGGGCAAGGCCGACTCCTCGGCCGAAGCGAAAAAAGTCTTTAAGGACTTGAGGCCTCTCGAACAGCGACCAGCTCTCGCCTTATCATGACAGTGAGTTTTCGGCTTTCTCTACTGAGGTGCTCGTCCGGAATTACCGGGACACAATCGCAGTAGTTCTCCCAGTGCTACCTTAGCCGATATTGCGGAACGTAAGGTACCAAAACATGGGAGCCGGGCAAACCCAACTATTGACCCAAGACATGATTCGGAGCTGATGCATATAGTGCTATAAGTTCGGGGTGCCGCACTGTCGAAAGTGTTCGGACTTCTCACGCCGTATTTATGGGGTATACTGAAGCCCCTGGCGTACTGGTCGTACCAGAATGTACGGTTGCGATTTGTCGTGAATAAGCAGACAAGGAAAAAAGAAAGGGTAATGCAATAATAGACTAATGCTATGCATTGTTATTAAATAATACGTCGAAGTGTACGGATACAAGTAGTGCAATAAGCAAAAAAATAGAACTATTTGACATGTCCTATCCAAGGGCAAGCTGCGTATGGGTATTTAAAACAGGTATTGCAATCGTTATCAGAGACCACCTGGGGGTTTCCTTGTACGTCAGAGCTTCTTGCTTCCTTGGTATTTCCTTCCCGTAATGCGTCCAGCAATCGGACTTCCGAAAAGGGCTTCCAGAGAGTAAGGTCCTGAAAGAGAGAAAATGTTAAAGGTATACAGCCCCTGGGGCGGTTGAGCTGCATTGTGGGACGTGCCCTGGCCGTGCCCCCGCCTATGCCCATGGTATTTTTATTGCGTAATTATGTACGCGCGGCACAGATTTCATCGCTTGACTGGGACTAGGACGGAGGCCGAATTGCTAGGCGAGCTCTGAACGTGCCAGGCGATCCTGTTGCAGATTATTCCAGACTCGCTTAAAGGTGTCCGGGGGCTTTATCGCCGAATTGGCGGTTGGCCTTGAAAGGCTGATGTGTGCTTCTTCTGCGAGGGCCGCAGTGTGCTCCTCCGTGCGGAGTGAGCGTTCTGTGTTTCCATTGACTGTTATAACCCCACGAGGTCCTGGCATTTTGAGCTTGAGGTATGCATAATGCGGTACCGCATTGAATCTGGCAAATGTGGTTCGCCCGAGCAGTGCGTGATAGCCACTGTGGAACGGGACGATATCGAAGATTAACTCCTCGCTTCGGAAGTTGTCCGGAGATCCGAAGACCACTTCCAGTGTGATTGAGCCTGTGCAATGGGCCTCTACACCTGGGATGACACCTTTAAAGGTGGTTTTAGTGGGTTTGATCCTCGAGGGGTCTATACCCATTTTGCGCATTGTATCCTGGTAAAGCAGGTTCAGGCTGCTGCCACCGTCCATAAGGACTCGGGTGAGGTGAAATCTGTCAATGATGGGATCAAGGACCAATGCGGCAGAACAGCCATGACGGATACTAGTGGGGTGGTCCCTGCGATCGAAAGTGATCGGACAAGAAGACCATGGGTTGAACTTTGGGGTGACTGGCTCCATCGCATAGACGTCCCTTAGTGCACGCTTCCGTTCCCTCTTTGGAATATGGGTTGCGTATATCATGTTCACCGTTTTCACTTGGGGAGGAAATTTCTTCTGTCCTCCTGTGTTCGGCGGTCGGGGCTCCTCCTCATCGTCGCTATGCAGCCCCGTTTCCTTGTTTTCGGTATTCAACTTGCCGGCCTGCTTGAACACCCAGCATTCTCTGTTGGTGTGATTGGCTGGCTTACCGGGGGTGCCGTGAGTTTGACACGAGCGATCGAGTATGCAGGTCCAAATTGGACGGGCCCGGGTTGCTTCTTTTGAACGGCTTCTTCCGCTGACCGAATTTAGAGCCACTGAATCCGGCATTGACTGTCGTGTCTTCAGCGTTGTCACCGTTGTTGTGGCGCTTGTGTCTATTGCGACGTGGTCTGCCGTTACTATCTTTGGCATGTGAACTGCCATGACTTCTTGATGTGTTGTTGCTGCGAGCCAGCCAGCTATCTTCGCCCATGCAAAAGCAGGTCATGAGTGTCGTGAGGGCTGCCATAGACTTCTGCTTCTCCTGGCCGAGGTGCCGGGCGAGCCACTGGTCACGGATATTATGCTTAAATGCCGCTAATGCCTCTGCATCCGGACAGTCAACAATTTGGTTCTTCTTAGTTAGGAACCGAGTCCAGAATTTCCTGGCTGATTCCCCTGGCTGCTGAGTTATATGGCTCAAGTCATCAGCATCCGGTGGTCGCACATAAGTGCCCTGGAAGTTGTCAAGGAATGCGTCTTCCAAATCCTCCCAACTGCCAATGGAGTTTGCAGGCAAGCTATTCAGCCAATGCCGAGCTGGTCCTTTTAGTTTTAGTGGGAGGTACTTGATGGCATGTAGATCATCACCGCGAGCCATGTGGATGTGGAGGAGGAAATCCTCAATCCATACCGCGGGGTCTATTGTGCCATCATATGATTCAATGTTTACAGGTTTAAAACCCTCTGGGAATTCGTGATCCATTACTTCATCAGTGAAGCATAGGGGGTGTGTGGCGCCTCTATGCCGGGCTATATCACGATGCAGTTCATACGAGTCTTGTCTGCTGTATTCGGCCCGGCCAGATTTGCTTTTAGTATATCTGGCGTGACGGTCATCGTCCCGCATTGGGACGCGCCCCCGTGATCCATAGATCGATCTCGCATGTCCTGCTTTGTTTTCCAATACGTCTCGCAGGTCCCGTGTGTTGCCCCGGGCCTTGGTATTTTTGTTTGAATGGCGGCGGGGTGCGGGCTGGACTTCGGGCTGGTATGCCCCTCTATCTCTGCCACGAGGTGGCCGATCAGCCGCATCATACGCTGGTGATGTAGGTTTTAATGCTTCATCCTCGAGTTGGGGTAGCAACCTGCGCTTTGGGTAACTCTTGGTTGGGCGCTCGAGTTCATATTCCTCGGCCGCCAGGACTTCAGTCCATCTATCCGCTAGCAGATTTTGATCAGCTCGAAGCTGTTGTTGCTTTTTCTT
Organism: Triticum aestivum; assembly: GCF_018294505.1. Lineage (NCBI taxonomy): Eukaryota > Viridiplantae > Streptophyta > Magnoliopsida > Poales > Poaceae > Triticum > Triticum aestivum. The sequence continues at coordinate 73,188,642 of NC_057811.1, read as the reverse complement.
CAGGCTGTTTGCTGTGGCTATAAGCCGACGCTTGAAGCGCTCCTGCTCGACGGGATCCTCAGGCACGATAAATTCTTCGTCGCCGAGGCTCACTTCATCTTCGGAGAGAGGCATGTAATTGTCATCCTCTGATTCTCCATGTGCTGCCTGTTCTGGAGGGCTAGCTTGTTCATCCTCCCGCTCGAGATCTGGCTGGAGGGGATTGTCGTCGTCTTCGGCACTATCCGGAGTGTTATTGTCTCTTGTGCCGGTATCGCTGCTTTTGCTATGGCGGGACTTAGAGCGGCACCGCTGACGTCTGTGCTTGGATTGCTGCTTGGAGGGATTATCCTCCGTTGTCTTATCGCCTTTGCCTTCTTTGGGGGTGTCCACCATGTATATATCATATGATGAGGTGGCAGTCCAGCGCCCTGTGGGCGGTGGTTCTTGTTCGTCTCCTGCATCGTCGTCCATACCGTCGATGTCTTCAGAGCCGAAATCGAGCATGTCGGTTAAATCGTCGACAGTGGTACTAAGTGGGTGGTGGGTGGGGAGCGAATTTCTTCGTCGTCTGCATCCCATTCTAGCCGGACATAGTTCGGCCAAGGTTCTCCTGACAAGGAGAGAGACCTTAATGAATTTAGCACATCGCCAAAAGGCGAGTGCTGAAAGATATCCGCAGAGGTGAACTCCATGATCGGCGCCCAATCACATTCGATAGGCATGGACGCAGGCGGTTCGGGGCCTGTGGCCGGGGATGAATCCGAGGATCCGGCGACACAGGTCTCATAGGATGTGAAATCTGTATTCGGCTCTATCGCCACTGAATGTGTGGCCTCCGAGGCGGGGTCCATCCACCCATCCTCGGACGGCGTAATCGACTCCAGATCTAGGGCCGGAGTAGGCACAGGTGTGATCTCCCGAACACTGTCCGGCGGCAGAGCTAAGTCGTGCTCGTCGTTACTGTGCGGCGCACCTGACGTGTGCTCGAATCCGTCAAAGATCAAGTCTCCGCGGATATCGACAGTATAGTTCAAGTTTCCAAACCTGACCTGATGGCCAGGGGCGTAGATCTCGATCTGCTCCAGATGGCCAAGCGAGTTGGCCCGCAGTGCGAAGTCGCCGAACACGAAGATCTGTCCGGGGAGGAAAACCTCACCCTGGATCGCATTGTTGCCGATGATCGAAGGGGCCATCAAACCTTGTCGTGACGGCATAGTGGAACTCTCAATGAAAGCACCAATGTCGGTGTCAAAACCGGCGGATCTCGGGTAGGGGGTCCCGAACTATGCGTCTAAGGCGGATGGTAACAGGAGGCGGGGGACACGATGTTTACCTAGGTTCGGGCCCACTCGATGGAGGTAATACCCTACTTCCTGCTTGATTGATCTTGATGATATGAGTATTACAAGAGTTGATCTACCACGAGATCGTAGAGGCTAAACCCTAGAAGCTAGCCTATGGTATGATTGTTGTTGTCCTACGGACTAAACCCTCCGGTTTATATAGACACCGGAGGGGGCTAGGGTTACACAGAGTCAGTTACAAGGGAGGAGATCTACATATCCGTATTGCCAATCTTGCCTTCCACGCCAAGGAGAGTCCCATCCGGACACGGGACGAAGTCTTCAATCTTGTATCTTCATAGTCCAACAGTCCGGCCAAAGGATATAGTCCGGCTGTCCGAGGACCCCCTAATCCAGGACTCCCTCAGGGGGCGAGGCCCATCCCGTCCGTCGCCGCTCCTCCTCGCTTCGACATGCGGCGCCATGTAGGCAGGCAGGCAGCTGAGGTGGCGCGGTGGTAGGGTCTTCACGAAGATCTGCATGCCGCCACACAGGCGCTTGTTGAGTTGGCCTGGAAGCTGCATGTCGCCACGCAGGTGCCTGCCCAGCTGGTTTGGGCTAGCAGCTGCATGCGAACGGCGGTGGAGACTTGGCTGGTGCGGGCCTGGCAGTGGCCCTGCTGGCGTCTTCGGCGAGAGCCTTGCCGGGGGGTCCGGCAAGGGTCTTGCCGTGGCGCGCTGTCGTCCCCAGCAAGAATCTTGTCGGGGGTCTCGTGGCTCTCCTCGGCAAGGATCTTGCCAAGGATCGTTGTCTTCTAATCCTCATCTGATCTTGAATATGTCTTCACAAAGATCTGCATGCCACCACAGAGGTGCCTCCCGAGCCCTAGCCCCACGTGGCTGATGGTGTTGGGGACGTGGTTCAAGGGTGGCTCGCCCTGTTGGTGTTTGGGCACGCTGCCCCGGCAAGGGTCTTGCCGGGGGAAACTGCTCCGCCCCTCTGCTTCTTTGCGTTCTTGGTCTTGGCGTTGCTCTGGCTGTCTTGGGCTTCGGTTTTGCCTTGGTTTACCTCCCCTGCTCTGCTTGCTGTGGCCGTGGGTGCGGCTCCGACTGCCCGTGCACAGGTAAATGGGTACAAAGCCTTTCGATTCCAAGGTTTGTCTCCATTACTCTAACTTCCTATTAACCCCTGTCCGACTATCATCAACTAGCACCACATCATCCACAAAGAGCATACACCATGGGAATCTCCTTGTATGTCCCTTGTGACCTCATCCATCACCAAGGCAAAAAGATACGGGCTCAAAGCTGACCCCTGATGCAGTCCTTTCTTAACCAGGAAGTGATCAGTGTCGACATCACTTGTTTGAACACTTGTCACAACATTATCGTACATGTCCTTGATAAGGGTAATGTACTTTGTTGGGACTTTGTGTTTCTCCATGGCCCACCACATAACATTTCGCAGTATCTTATCATAGGCCTTCTCCAATTCAATGAACACCATATGCAAGTCCTTCTTTTGCTCCCTGTATCTCTCCATAAGTTGTTGTACCAAGGAGATGGCTTCCCCGGTCGACCACCCAGGCATGAAACCAAACTTGATTTTGTATCACACTTTTCATTCTTCTTAAGCGGTGCTCAATGACTCTCTCCCATAGCTTCATTTTATGGCTCATCACCTTAATTCCATGATAATTAGTACAACTTTGAACATCCCCCTTGTTCTTGAATATTGGTACTAATATACTCCTTCTCCATTCTTCCGGCATCTTGTTTGCCCGAAAAGCTTGGTTAGCCATACTATCGCTATGTCCCTGAGGCCTTTCCACACCTCAATGGGGATACAATCAGGGCCCATCGCCTTGCCTCCTTTCATCTTTTCCAAGGCCTCCTTGACCTCAGACTCCTGGATTCGCCGCACAAACACATGCTGGTCTCATCAAAGGAGTCGTCCAGTTCAATGGTAGAACTCCCATTCTCCCTAGTGAACAACTTTTCAAAGTACTCCCGCCATCTATGCTTAATCTCCTCGTCCTTCACCAGGAGTTGGTCTGCTCCATCCTTGATGCACTTGACTTGGCCAACGTCCCTCGCCTTCCTCTCTCGGATCTTGGCAATCTTGTAGATGTCCATTTCGCCTTCCTTCGTGCCTAACCATTGGTACAGGTCCTCATACACCCGACCCCTTGCTTCATTGACAGCTCACTGTGCAGTCTTCTTCGCCATCTTGTACTTCTCTATGTTGTCTGCACTCCTATCCAGGTATAGGCGTTTGAAAAAATCATTCCACCACCAGGTATCCTTAGCTTCGCTTCTTCTTCCCCTGGACACTCCAAACTCCTCCAAGGCCACCTTGCGAATGCAAGTCGCGATCTTCATCCACACATTTTCCGCATCCCCTCCTTCCTCCCAAGGGCCCTCCCTAATGGCCCTCTCCTTGAACGCCCGAGCTACCTCCTCCTTGAGCTTCCACCACTTTGTTCTAGCGACTTTGGCACGATTACCCGCTGGACACGAATCAGAAAGCGGAATTCAGCAACCACCAGCTTATGCTGAGGGACAACACTCTCTCCAGGTATCACCTTACAATCTAGGCACGCGCGCCTATCTTCTCTTCTCGAGAGGATGAAATCAATCTGACTAGAGTGTTGGCCACTACTAAAAGTCACCAGATGTGATTCTCTCTTTCTAAAGAGGGTGTTAGCTACGATCATGTCGTAGGCTAGAGCAAAGCCCCCACTTGCCACCCACACCTGTTAAAATTATACATCAACATCTACCATGCTAAAATTATACAATATGAAATGTTAAGTCATAACGCATCTACTGGTATTGATTTCACATTGTGAAATGTTGGTATTTTTTCTATAAAGTTGCTCAAACTTTACGAGGCTTGACTTCGGAGATATCTTATATGCGAACTAAAAACGACCGGAGGGAGTACATACAATCATTTATGAGAAGATATTGGTTAAAAGTTTGGTTGGATGAATCCGTCCAATAAATTCGGACGGGAGGAGTATGCCAGTAGTAGCACAGTCATACTACAAGTGTCTAGTACAATCTTGAGCTAATAAATGGCATAACTAGCTATGAGTGATTTGCACAAATCTTAACATTACACATAATCATTTATGAAAAGATTTTTGGTTAAACGTTTAGTTGGATGAACTCGGCCAATAAACCTGGACAGGGAGTGTCCGACAGTAGTAGTACACTTGTACTACACGTGTGTAGTACAACATTCATGAGCTAATATTTGTTGGCTTGCCTCCAAAGAAAGAAAATCAAACATACATCCATCCATTCATTCCCGAAGAGCAATACCAGAAATACCACTTCTCCCAAGGGTCCAACCCGCAAAGTTTGCCCGAGTAGAAACGCTCGTTCAGAACCTGCCTCGTGCCTTCCATTCGCAGCACAGCCCCTCGCTGACACGTGGGTCCCACCACATGCCCCCTTGCACTGTCACGCGGCTCCCGCATATCTAGTAGACTGGCCTTGCCCCGACTGCCAACCCACACTAGCTACCCCGCTTCACTAAAAATTCTGCCCCATTTACCAATTCCGAGGAGGCCCCTCCCCTGCGGCGACGACTACGACGAGGTACCATCAGCCGTCATGTATGGCGGAGTGTCCCTCGCGGACCTCGAGGTTCCGATGGTGACGCGGAAGGTGACAGAGGCGAGTCTATGGCATAATAAGAAGAATCCCCGACTAGGGGGCAGCGGGGACATGTGCTTCACGGGTCTCGGTGGGCGCAGGGGACTCGGCCTGGATGACAACAAGGAGGACTTTGAGGCCGACTTTGAAGAATTCGAGGCCGACTCTAGGGACTCCGATCTTGATCTCGGTCTTAGTGGGGTGGATGAGAAGGATGACGACGAGGAGGTCATCGAAATAAAGCCCGTCGCTGCTATCAAGAATCAGTCCCTCTTCCAAGGTATCAACCCTGGGTTGCTTGGGTTAGTTTTGAATCTATGTATCATTACCTTTAGTGATTGAGTGTTGTACCAAGTGATTGTTTGATTGGTTCGGAAACTGTTTGGTTGTTTGATTGGGTAAGAAGACAAATTATGGTGGGGTTCCTGTTGGAAGGCTATGTTTGGATTGGATGAGTTATCGTGAAGTGATTTGGATGAAGGGTTAGGTTCTTCCATTTGTTTGTTGTATTCGATTGGTAGGATGTTTCCAACATTGTCCCTTTCTATCACAGAAGCGATTTTGGTTATTAGGTTGTTGATTTTGTGATTTATACTTTTCGTGACCTTCGATGGTGGTCCATAAGCATACCGTTTAGTCAAAAGGGGTAGTAAATCCACAGAAAGGGTCTGATTTCTCCGTTTTGCTTAGAGGTCTTGCTCTCTTGAATTGTTTCCTTATGATGGTTGTAGGTGTGTGTGAGGATTGTTCTAGACTTGGTTCATTTATCAGTCTAAAAGATTATTCTGATAATCGTTGAATCTAGTTGAAAAATATCATTGATTCTGCATCATCTATAATGCAATTTGTAGATTAATAATTGCAAAATGGTGTCAAAGGTCTATAACGTGAGGTCAATTTATGAGGACCCTCAATTTTTCTTATTTAGTAAGTTGTGGTTTCATTTTAATTGTTTTACCGTCATCAAATTTTACATATAAATTCATATCCATGAAGAAATTATTTACTTTTTGTGGGAGAAGTTTGTGCGTATTGGTCCCTCTTAGAATTGACATTGATCTTCCAGTTCTGATGATTTAAGCACCATAACTAATGCCGGTTTTGGTGGTCGTTCAGCAAAAATAAAGAGAAAGAACAAATTCAGGGGTATCCGTCAGCGCCCCTGGGGTAAGTGGGCTGCTGAAATCAGAGATCCTAGCAAGGGTGTCCGTGTCTGGCTTGGTACTTTCAACAGTGCTGAAGCTGCTGCAAGAGCTTATGATGTTGAAGCACGCAGGATCTATGGCAACAAGGCCAATGTTAACTTTCCAGAGGAACCAATAGTTCCTCAGAAGCGTCGTACTCGCCGTGCTGCTCCTAAAGCACCCAAGCTAAGCGCATCACGGGAACCTACTGCCATACCAGTAGTCAACAACCTTGCCAACCCAAAGGCTTTCGTCTACCCATCTGCTGACTTTGCCTTAAACCAGTCACTTGCTCTGCATGAGAACATGTCATTTGTTCCTGCAATGAACTCTGATGCCCCTGTTGAAGCCTCTGTTATGAATCTGCACTCTAACCAGGGAAGCAACTCCTTTGGCTACTCTGAAATGGGTTGGAATTATGACACCAAGACTCCGGATATATCATCCACTGCTCCCATTTCTACCATCGCTGATGGAGTAGAATCTGCTCTTGTCCAGAGTAACCCCTACAACTCAGTGGTGACTGCTGAAGGAGCTGAATCTGCTGCGCTCGTCCAGAGTAACACCTACAACTCAGTGGTGCCTCCTGCTATGGAGAACAATGATGTCGATATCGTGGCTTTGGTGAGGCTTCTTATGGATGATGGCGTGGTCGAGCCGATCGATAGCCTTCTGAATTTTGATGTGCCTCAGGATGTCGTTGGCAACATGGACATTTGGAGTTCCGATGACATGCCCATGTGTGGCGAGTTTTCTGAGGGATCCAAACCTTGTATATAGGGACAAAGGGGTAAGCCTTTGCATATTGCATGTTTAGTCTGAGGTTGATAATATTTTCATCACTCTGAACTTTGTGTTCCGTGTTTCAGGAATAAGATTATGGAAGATTGGGAAGCAATATATTGTCACCTTCGGCTAGCATATGCTTATGTTCAAGCTTAGATGCAAAAAAATTGCATCCTGAGTCTGTTGTGTAATCGGCCCTTTCCCTAGTTGACTGTCTCTATGTGGCAGCCATTTATGATGAACCGTTGTCTTCATATTTTGTCAACTTTTATGTCTTCACTACCATTTCTGAATGTGAACATCATGGATCTATGTCCAATTTGCTTTAATTTATGCACCTGGTCGTTTTTCTATTTAATTGGTGATAGAAGTAACCAATATATCTTATTTTTTAGCATAATTTTATCTATTAAATATGTATTTGGCTGGCTGCTTGCACAATTTCTGTTATAGAGGTGTGCTAAATTATGGTTGTGCGCATATCCTATGGATGCAAGGGCTAGACGTTTCAATCTCTTTTTTGAAAAGGTGTGTATTAAGACAAACTGTCCTCTATATTATACCTCTTCATTTCAAGCTGTGGCAAAATATACCAGATTTACTAATCTTTGATACTAGATGCGTGATCATATGGAGTCGTTCTTTCTGCATGTAGTTCCTCTCACCGATGTAGTTCTTAGTAAACATTTAGTGCGCCTAATTCATGAGTGGAGGGATTTTCCATTTCAGTGCATTCTTATAGAAATGCATTTTAGTTTCCTCAGTCCCTCTCCAGGCCGGTGAGAAGCCTTGTGAACCACATACTTTTCACTTGATTTATTACCACAACCTTCACCAAATTGGTGGTCTTGTGTCACTGTCGTGTTACGCCCTTGATTTGATTGGACATCGGCATAAGTATATGTTAGCGGTAATCTTGATTAGAGGGTCAACTAGTTCTGTGGATGTACATGGCGTGGAAAGTTGTGAAGTCTGAGTCCATAGTACAGTAGGTTTGCTAGTTTTTGTTAGTTTAGGAATTAGTGTTCCTGAAGGATTACTAGTTACTAGAAGCAAACGCGTGCTTCGCTACTGCACTGTTTTCCATTGTTATGTCATATTTCTGGTTATAATCATCAAAAAAGTAATTCTTTAAGAAAATTCAGTTGCGATCAAATCACAGGCTAACATCATTCTATTTGAACAACTTCTAGTGCTTTCCTATTGCATTCATGGGATGACAGAGAACCTGAAAAGATATATTAGCTAGGTTTTAAGTTGTCGACAAAATGGTATGGGAAAACTGCAGTGTAGGATCTAGTAACTGAACCAGAAAGCTGGCCTTCTGGAAGTAACGATTAGAATAAAGATGATCTTGAATAAGATAGCCAGTAAAGATACCAACACATGCACACAAGTTTGTTATCTGAATCTATTGATCTTCAGTAAGAGGAGTGAAGCCAACTATTATTGTTGACCTCCTGATAAATTCAAAACATCTAGTAAGTGTCACAAGACCATCAACTAACTTACATCTTCAACCAAGCTTGATTCCTAGAGAGCATTCATCAGAGCATAATAGCAGAATTCATGACAAATCAATCTTTCAAAACCAAAAGGATAGCGGTGATGTCTTGCACAACACACATACTTTCAGACTCGCTATGGAAGTATATAGATAAACAAAGGATTATAGTTCCAAAAAGGAGAGTTTTATTACTTCCAATCATATAAAGTTTCTGACATAAATCTTTCCCAAGTCAGAGAAGACATGTCTACAGATTAAGAGTATATTTTTGTATCAACCTACAAAAACAAATCAATATGCATCTAAAAGTAGAGTGCTTGCTTATGCGCCCTCATCATTGTAATGGAAGGTGTTTATTACAAGTTTAAACTATATTTAGTACCTAGGGCCAAATGTTTTTGAAACAAGGGCATCAATCTGTGATGTTCAGTTGGATGTGTCCCTAAAGCAACCAACACGTACAGAATGAAGATTGTGAGAGTCATAGCACCTTGAAACAATTCAGAACTTTTGGTGCTAGACTGCTGAAAGGTTACTGATCTACGTCTATATACTAGATTTTAGCAACCAATGATAATCAGAAGTTCTAAAAATAATTACCTTGACATAACCATGGGATATGATATCTTGACTTCTTTTTCTTGGTAGACTGATCACCTAACAATGCAAATGTGAAATTGTTCTTGTTTAGAAACAAATAAACATAATATGATGCATGTGAGTCCAGAATCCAGGAAGCAGAAAAATATGTCAGATTAGTCACACTTGCACACTGGAAAACTCTCACTCTTATAAACAACATGGGCATTCTCTAGTCCTCCTGCCATCCAACCGGAATGTACCAATGGGTCCTATTAGTCCACGTAGAATGACTATAGTAAACTGCAAGTAGCCCAAACAAGTGTTGCCTTTTTGCAACCTAGAAAAGCAGAGTAAACCACTACCAAGTACTAATACATACATACATAACCCTATTTTCCTGGAACAGCAGAGTAAACCACTACAAAGTAATACTACATACATTACTCTTTATTTCCTATTAGTGGGCAACATTAAGCAAAAATGCGGCATATTGGAATATTAGTACTTCTCGTAATCTTGCAACGAATACTATTTATGCCAGATCTAACCACCCTTCTATGAACAATCAAAGATGTAGTGAACACTTACAGTGAATATATATATAGTGATACTATTTATCACCCAGGATGTAGAATAAGTTATTTTTCAGCCGAAGTAATCTTATGATCACTTCATAATTAAATTACATTTGGAATTCAAATAATTACATTCCTATTGATTCACTGCGTAAAATTTGGCATAAGAAAATAAAAATATAGGTCATAAGACAAGAAAATTTGTAGTTTATGTATATTTTACACTATGTTTTTACGTTTGTAATTTTACATAACATAAAATATTTTTTACGGCGATAATACATTTTCTTACGGTCTCTTTTTACGTCAGAAATAAGGCAAAACTTACGAAACGTAAAATTACGGTGCATTGATGATAAAATAGAGGGGGTGAAGAATGACTATTCCTCACCCAGGGTGACGAATAGTCGATCCCTATACATAAACACTATTCTGATCACGGGATGAGAATAAAATTCTGATCACAACCTGACCTGCCCGCTAGTAGTACGCTGAACTTCCCTCTGAACTAGGTTGAACTTCCGCCAACACTGCCCAAACGGGGCTTGCGATATACCAATGGAAAGCTATGGACACCAGTATCATGAGCCAACTTAATTTTTTGTCAAAATGTAAGTGGTTTAAGAGCAGTTTTGAAAACCGTTTTTTCTTCACACAAAAAACGTGAATCGTATTTTCGATCGCATTTCTAAACCGTTTATCGGAATGAGGCAAATAATATGGCGTTGGAAAGCTGCTGCAAAACTGCTCCTTTCACATGTTGAAAGTTTTCTCTAATTTCGTATGGTTAAAGAGTAATTTGTAAAAACGTAAAATTTCACAAACCAAACAGCTGAGTTCGTATTTTCGATGTCATTTCTAAATGGCTAGTCCAATTGAGACAAATGATATGGCGTTGGAAAGCTTATAAAAATGCGCTACTGTTTCATGTTGAAACTTTTTCCTAATTGTGAATGGTTTAAGAGTAATTTAGAAAACGGTACAAGTCCTAGCGAGTTCGTATTTTTGAGTTCATTTTTTAATCGTGCATCCGAATGCAGCAAATGATATGGCGTTGGAAAGCTTGAACAAATGAGAAACTTTTTGGTATGTATTGTTTCTCGCAATGCTTTACGGTTTTAAGTCAATTTTGAAAATGGCGAAAAACGTATTTTTGCCGTAATTTCTACAAACTTTATCGGAATGAGGAAAATAATATACCGTTAAAAAGCTACGGAAAATGCGAAACTTTTTCATGTTGATAATTTTCTCTGATTCCTAGCCGTTTTCAAGTAATTTCGAAAATGCCGAGATCATTCGTTCTGCCTTTAGCGCGAAACAGATTCGTCGAAACTGCATCGCGTGAAGAACTTGAACTTCTCGGCGTGTCTACTTGAACTTCACTCTATTTTTCACGTGCTTTTTTTGCCCGTAGCTCTCCATCTACTCACTGGAACACTCACCGGAATTGAGCAAGTAATATACCGGTGGAAAGCTGATGTAAACACGCAACTTTCCCGTGTTGATCGTTTTTTCATACTCGCGACAATTTTAAAAGTTTTTCATCTGAAATTCATTCACTATAGTAGTCGAACTTCCTGCTGTTTTCAAGTTGAACTTCGGTGACGTATTTTCGTTTGTAATTTTCTTATCCATTCGTCCGTGTTACACAAATGATATTCCTTTTGTACAAACCTCTCTCACAATAACGTTTTTTAACTTTCTCCGACGGAGGAGTTGAACTTATAACAACAAAACTTTTAGACTTTGCTTTTTTATTCTTTTTTAATACAAAATGCACACCGTGTACTACGTGAACTTCTGGCAGTTATCAATCTGAACTTCTCTCGGTTACGTGAAAATATCTGAGTTTTTTTATGAATTTTTAATCTGATTTTCTTAATCCCTTTTTATGATTTTTGAAGCACTCTATTTTTAAAAGTTGAACTTCTTCTTATTTTATTTTTGAACTTCTTGTTTCCATTCTTTAATAACGAGGAAAATCTGAGTTTTCTATCATCATCGAACTTCTCCATCTTTTTAATATGGACTTCCTTGTTTTATTTCTTAATCCTTTTTTATAAAATTTTGAAGCGCTCTATTTTTAAAAGTTGAGCTTCTTGTTATTTTATTTTTTAACTTCTTGTTTCCATTCTTTAATAACGAGGAAAATCTAAGTTTTCTATAATCATCGAACTTCTCCATCTTTTTAATATGGACTTCCTGGTTTTATTTCTTAATATTTTTATGAAATTTTGAAGCGCTCTATTTTTTAAAAGTTGAACTTCTTGTTATTTTATTTTTCAATTTCTTGTTTCCATTCTTTAATAACGAGGAAATCTGAGTTTTCTATAATCATCGAGCTTCTCCATCTTTTTAATATGGACTTCCTGGTTTTATTTCTTAATCTTTTTTATGTAATTTTGAAGCGCTCTATTTTTAAAAGTTGAACATCTTGTTATTTTATTTTGAACTTCTTGTTTCCATTCTTTAATAACGAGGGAAATCTAAGTTTTCTATAATCATCAAACTTCTCCATCTTTTTAATTTGGACTTCTGGTTTTATTTCTTTTAGTAACCAAAAAAATCCTAATTTTTGATAGACATCGAGCCGCTCCGTTTTTAAATATGAACTTATAGGTTTATTTTAATAGAACTTCTTCATTATTTCGAATAAAACTTATTGGTCTTATTCTTTAGTGACCGGAAAAATTGAGTTTTCAAATAAATACCAAACTGCTCTACTTTAAAAAATTGAACTTCTTGGTTTTATTATTTGGTAACAAGAAAAATTGAGTTTTTAATATGCATTAAACTACTTCATTTTTTACAATTGAACTTCTTGGTTTTAATCTTTAGTATTGGGGAAAATCTGAGTTTTTTTAATTTGAACTTCTTGGTTTTAATCTTGGTTTTTAATTTGAATTTTCTTTAGTTTTTCCTTTTTATTTAGGTTTGAAGTTCTTCATTTTCTCCTTTAGTAAGGAGAAAACATCTGAATTTTTTTAACCTTCGTACTTCTCTCTTTTTTTACTTTGAACTTCTTAGAGATAAATATGTTTTTTTAAGAAACATGATAGAACCAATTTTTGTTCAAATGTTCGAACGGATCTCTCTAAAAAAATTGAACTTCTTGGCTTTTACTCTTTAGGCATGGGATAAATATGTTTTTGTATAAAGTTCAAATTGCTCTCCTAATTTAATTTGAACTTATTTGTTTTTGGTCCCCCGAGCACAAAATTGAGATTTTTTATAAACTTTGACCTTCTCTATTATTTAATTTGAACTTCTTAGTTTTATTCTTAGGAAAATTTTGGTTCTTTTAATCCGTTTTTATAAATTTTTTGGGCTTCTTTGGTTTTTAATTCGTCCTTCTTTGATTTTGTAATAAACATTGAACTTCTCAATTTTTTTAATATAGACATCTAGATTTTGTAGAAAACAAGAAAATTCTATTTTTTCTATAAATTTTGAACTAATCTCTTTTTTTTGGTTTGAACTCCTTCGTTAATTATTTAGGAACGAGGAAAATCCTAGTTTGTAATAAATACTAAACCGCTTTTTATCTAAATTTGAACTTTCGGGTTTTTTTAAGAAACGAAGAAAACCCGTTATATATATATATATATATATATATATATATATATATATATATAATATGCATAGCTCTATTTATTTTATTTGACCTTCTTGATTTTCTAATAAACAATGAACTTCTCCGTTATTTAAATTTGAACTTCTAAGTTTTCTTGTATCGATGAAAACCTATTTTTTGTAATCCTTTTAGACTGCTCTGTTTTTTAGTTTGACCTTTTTGGTTTTGTAATATACAGTGAACTTCTCTACTTTTAACTTTGAGCCTTTGTTTTTTTTTGAAATGGGGACAATCCTTTCTCATATATTTTTTACAAACGAGGAAGGGTGTGCTAGTGAGGGATGGTGTCGATGGTCGGGGAGGGGATGAGGGGCGGCGCCGATGGTTGCGAAAGTAATCTTCTCTTTTTTTTAAATGGATAAATCCTTTTTCTACACATTGAAGTTCTTTATTATTTTTTATTTTATGTTATTCTATTTTTTATGAACATGGAAAACTAATCTTTTTTAAAATAAACGTCGGACTGCTCTGCTTTTTTTAATTTAGTCTTCTTGGTTTGTTTTTTAGAAACAGAGAATATCCAAAAATATGTATATGTACATCAAACTGCTCTATTTTAAGTCTGATCAACTGAATATATTTTTAAGTCTGTCATAATTGAACATTAACATGTTTATTTTATTTTACAGTATCAGTACAGTGTTAGTAGTAGTCCCTGAAGACACGGTGACAACAATTATAATAAACTCACAAGTAAAGAACACTCGCATCTCCCATCCTGGTACATCTAACTCAGTCAAACCCACAAGCTCTATGTAACACCTCACACTGGTACTTCTAGCTTGTCGGATGTGGGGTTCCGGCAAACCCTTGAGGTTCGAACACTGGGGTGCGCGCGAAGTCTGTCCCTCCTACCGATCTACGCCCTAGCTCGCAAAGATCTCGCGGACGAACTCGACGAACTCGCAACACAGAGAGACACGAGGTTTATACTGGTTCGGGCCACCGTTGTGGTGTAATACCCTACTCCAGTGTGGTGGTGGTGGATTGCCTCTTGGGCTGATGATGAACAGTACAAGGGAATAACAGCCTCCTGAGGTTGAGGTGTTCTTGTGGCTACGCTCTCGATCGGGTTGGATCGGGCTCAGATGAGATCTCTCCTCTACTATGGTGGCTAGACCTATTTATAGAGGCCCTGGTCCTCTTCCCATATATCGAGCGGGAAGGGAGCCAACAATCGGCGGGCAAATTTGAAGGGGGACAGCTAGTACAAGCTATCCAGACAAAAGCGGTCTTCGCCTGCGAAAAGCTCTGGTGGTGACGTCGTCTTGAGCTCCACGATGACCTCCGTCTTGCCGTCCTCCTGGTCTTGGTCTCGTTGCACCAATATAGCAACCTTTTCCTGATGCCTTGGTACTCTTTGTCTGCGCTGGCCTCCTTAGCACCAAAGAGGAAATAAGGATGCTGTGCGCGCTGGCGCCCGCGTGGTGCCGTTCGTCATGGCTCACGTCACGAGGGCCTCGTGAGGTTTTGCCCTGCCTTGATATCTCCGCTCCTCGCGAGCCTACCTGGTTAGGCTACTCCAGAGGAGGTCTTGCATTGTCCGCCTCCCGAGGCTTGGACCCTCGCGAGGGTCTCGGATGCCTTGTTGATGAAGATGGGCCGTATGGCCTGCTGGCTTGGCCACGCTGTTGGCCGCAGGCAGGCAAGTCTGGGGACCCCCGTTCCCAGAACGCCGACAGTGGCCCCCGGGCCCAAGGTGCGCTCAGGCTTAGCTTCGCGGCGAAGCCAAGGGTCAAGTTTGGAGCACCGCGGGCCCCAAAAGCCTGCGGCCTCGGTTGCGCGTGGCGGTTCATTGGACGTGGGCGTCTCCGCTTCCCCATGCAGCCTCGGTGACTGCACGACTTGACAAGTCCCTGCGACTTGCAAGGAAAACCATCTTTACCTGCGATCGTGGGAGACGCCGGTTGGCCTTCTCTTGCTACAAATGGGGAGTGGGGCGGAGCCCCCGCTGCTCATCTCTTCCTCGCTTGCTTGCTTCTCCTTTGCTTCATTGCTCGTAGTGCCTCCGATGGCGCCACGAAGGAAGTTCTCTGCCGCCGAGAAGGGGAAGGCCCCTCGCGAGGGCCCCGGTTCCCCGGCGTCCAAGCGCGGTCGCGGCCGTCCGTGCAAGCACGCCGCGATCCCCGCCGTGGCCCACCGTCGAGGCGGCGCCGCGGCACGCGGAGGGGATCGTCCCAACCATGGCGGTCCAGTTGATGAGGGGAGGCGCGCTATGGTGGCGCGGCCTCCTCGTCCGCGGTTCCACACGGCGGAGGTGTCCCGGAGTTTGTTGTCTGGTCGGAGAACCCGGCCGACAACTGGCTCCAACTTCCGTGCTTCTTCGCCGGTGAACTGCCGGCCTCTGGTCCAGGCGGACTTTGGCTGCAGACGGGTGGCTGCTGCAGCAAGGCCTCTTGGGTTGCGGTCGAGACTTCCGCCGCGGGCAACATAGCCCTGGCCCGCGGCTGGCAGACGTTCGCCCGCGCGCGCGTCCTGGGCCGGCGGTGCACGCTCCACTTCAAGTATGACGGTGGATCGACCCTCTATGTAAGGGTGTTTGAGGAAGATGGTCGCCGCGCCGGGTGCTGCCCCGAGACGAACGACGGTGAGGAGGTGCTCGGCCTTGGTGATGGTCACGACGAGGATGAGGGCGAGCCTGCCCTCGGCGGCGACCGCGTCTCCTCCAGCTACGGCGGCTCTTCCTCTGGTGACAGCTCCAGCAGCGGTGGCTACGACCAGCAGCGGTGGCTACGGCGCCCGCTTCGAAGGAGGCAGCGGGTCATCTCGTCGTCGCGCCTCCGTGAAGCGCGACGAGGGGTCTGGCTAGGCTCGGGGCGTCGCTGAGGGCCTACCTCCGCGGATTGCTGCAACGCCGCTTTGTTTAGCCTTTTCTTTTTCCCTGCATCAGAAAACGAAACCAGTATGGGCCCAGAGGGGCGTGTATCGAACTATGGTTCTTTGGTTAATGCATTGTGCGTGTTATTCCCATGTCGTGTTGTTATTTTACGCAAAGATAACTTAACCTGGCGCGTTTGGGACGCCCTTTCCCTCACAAGGTGTCTGCGTTGCTTAGAAACTGCAAAAAAATCGTTAGGGGGTGCACTAAAGGACCTGCCGTCCACCCAAGCCGTGATTTGGCGCTTTGTATCGCGGTACCCGAGGGGCACGGATTAGGAGAGATGTGCCAGCTTTCAGGCTCGAACGAGGGTGGCTGACGAGAAGGCAGAGAGAAGAAAAATGCTCGCGACGGCACCTGCCTAGCCCCCTCACGAGGCATGTGAGAGAGAGAACATGAGCAAACCTGAGCCGAAAAATGCGGTAAAAGGCTAGGGAATCAAATCAGCAACGAACACCAAGAGCAACTTCGATTAAGGAAAAGCGAGCCAACTACGGAAAGCAAATGAAAAGCCGCGTCCGGCACCTAATCTAGTCTTCAAGTCTTCTTACCAGCACGGAGCTAAGTGCTGTCCACTAGGCGTGGGAGGGAGCCCCAGGGCTTGAGGCCGGCGCTCCTGAGACTCCAGGGCGTGTACAGCCCCAACTCATTAGTACGTGAGAGTGCCACGGGCGGCGATTCTTCACAGGTACCGGGCCTTCTTCACAGGCTCTGGGCCTTTCTTCACATGCTCTGGGCCTTGCTTCATAGGCCCTGGGCCTTGCTTCATGGGTAGAACTTCCTGAGGTGCTGGATGTTCCAGGCATTTTGGATAGGTGTCCCTTCTTGTGTCTCCAGGCGCACGGCGCCAGGCCTGGAGATGTGGACGACCCTGAACGGGCCCTCCCATATGGGTGAAAGCTTGTGCAGCCCTTCCCTGGAGAGGACCCGCCTCAGGACCAGGTCACCCGTCTCGAGCGTCCTGGAGTGAATGTTGCGGCAGTGGTAACGCCGCAGCGCTTGCTGATACCTTGCCGCCCTTAATGCAGCTTCGCAACGACGTTCCTCCCCCAGCATGAGATCCATCCCCCGCATGGCGTCCTGCTGCGTTTCATCGAACGCCAGAACCCACGCGGGGCGATGCTTGACTTCGTGAGGGAGGACTGCTTCGGCTCCGTAGACGAGGAAGAATGGGGTCTCGCCTATTGGCTTGGTAGCTGTGTGTATGGCTAACTCAATAACGAAAGTTTCGTAAGGGGACTGGAGCAGGCTACCATGAGACAAAAGATCCTCTTTCTAAAGAGATTCGATTCGGTGTGCGGATGGACCACAGCACGGACTGGAGCTCGTCGTGCCAGCCCCTGCCGCAGGCCTCCAGCTTCTTCTTGAAGGTTCTGGTCTTGAGGCCCCTCAGGACCTCAGCGTTGGCGCGTTCAGCCTGACCATTGCTCCTGGGGTGGGCCACTGAAGCGTAGTAGATCTGCGTTCCAAGGTTAGCACAGTAGGTTTTGAAGAGGTTACTAGTAAACTGCGAGCCGTTATCTGTGATGATGCGGTTGGGGACCCCGAAGCGGCTCACGAGGCCCTTGATGAACTTGACAGCAGAGCTGGTTGGAATGGTACGGACAACTTCCACTTCCGCCCACTTGGTGAACTTGTCGATAGCGACGTAGAGATAGCGGTAGCCCCCTGGCGCTCGGGGGAACGGTCCTAGGATGTCCAGCCCCCAGACCGCGAACGGCCATGTGAGCGGAATGGTTTGGAGGCCCTGAGCAGGCTGATGGATTTGCTTGGCGTGGAATTGGCAAGCTTCGCAGGACTTCACCAGCTCGGCTGCATCGTTGAGTGCTGTAGGCCAGTAGAATCCGCTGCGGAAAACCTTGCCGAGGAGGGTCCGTGACGATGAGTGGTGTCCACAGTCCCCGCCGTGTATGTCAATCAGCAACTCCCTTCCTTGATCACTGGATATGCAGCGCAGCGTGACATCGTTTGGCCGTTTCCTGTATAACTCGCCGTCTTGGATACAGTATGCCGTGGCTTGCCGTGCCACGCGCTCCGCGTCCTCTTCCTTCTCCGGCAGCGTCCCGTGCGTCAGGTACTCCTTGAACTCCTTGGTCCAGCATACCCCCTGGGGCTCGAGCGCCAAGAGCAGCCGAGCTCATGAGGTCGGACCACAGGCCGGGGCTCCTGTGGCCGGAGGCTGTGGGAGCTTCTCTCGAGGCTGGGTCATGCTCGAAAGAGGTGGCGTAGCTGATGGCTTGAAGAGCCGCTCCTCGAAGACACCGGGCTCTTGCGGTTGCCGCTTGGACGCTCTCTTGGCGATGTCATCGGCTTCCTTGTTGGTGCCCCGGGGCACGTGCTTTAGCTCAAGGCCCAAGAACTGCTTTTCCATCCTGCGCACCTCCGCGAGGTAGGCCTCCATATGCTCATCCTTCGGCTCGTACACCTTGTTGGAAAAGTTGACGAGGAGTTGCGAGTCGCCTTTGATGGTTAAGCGCTTCACCCCTAGAGCCGCCGCAGCCTTCAGGCCAGCTATGAGGCCTTCGTATTCTGCGATATTGTTGGAGACCTTCTCGCCGTGCTGAAAACAGAGTTGCACGGCATAGTAGAGCTTGTCCTGAGTGGGCGAGATGAGCACTGCTCCAGCCCCCGCGCCCTGGTGCGCGAAGGCGCCATCGAAATACATGACCCAGCCGTCTGGTGCCTCGCTTCCTGGGGAGGTGGATCGGTCTTCTCCTTCCTCAAGAGCCGGGGCGTCTGTCCATTCTGCCACAAAATCGGCGAGCGCGGCTCCCTTGATGACCCTGGTAGTGCTGAACTCCAGCTGGAATGCTTGCAACTCGATGTTCCACTCAGCAACCCTTCCGGCTGAGTTAGGGCTCCTGAGTACCCTCTCCAATGGGTAGGCTGAGACAACCTTGATGGGGTGGCCCTGGAAGTAGTGCCGCAGCATGCGCGAGGCCACCAATAGTGCGAGCAGGAGCTTTTGCGGCATGGGGTAGCGCGCCCTCGCGTCCCGCAATACGGTGCTGACGAAGTACACCGGATGCTCGACGAGGGCTGGCACACTGTCGAGGCTCGGGTCCTGCGGAGATTGTGGCATATCCTGAGGTGGTGGGTTTCCTGAGACCTGACCGTCCTCAGGAGCTTCTGCGATGTTGCCCTGCTGAGCTTGGTCTTCCGCCGCCGATGGCCTTGCTGCGCCTTCCTGACCCCGCGCTGCATCAGCTCTGGCTTGGCGCGGCACACCCTTGTCTTGGCGCTCCTCCCGAACCGCCACCAGCGCCGCGCTGGCGGAGTACGGTGTGGCGGCAAGGTAGAGCACCAGAGGCTCGAGAGGCCGCGGTGCCACCATCACCGGAGGGCTGGTGAGGTATTTCTTGAGGTCTTGGAAGGCCCGGTCGGCCTCCGGGGTCCACTCGAACGGGCCCTTCTTCTTCATGAGCTTAAAGAAGGGTAAGGCGCGCTCGCCTAGCTTGGAGATGAAACGCCCTAACGCGGTCACCCGCCCCGCTAGCTTCTGCATCTCCTTGAGGGTCTGCGGTGGGCTCATGTCTTCGATGGCCTTGATCTTCTCCGGGTTCGCCTCGATCCCTCTGTGGGATACGAGGAACCCTAGCAGCTTGCCGGAGGGGACGCCAAACACGCACTTCTCCGGGTTAAGCCTCAAGTTCACTTGGCGCAAGCTCTCGAAGGTCTCCTCCAAGTCTTGAATCAGCGTCCTCGCCTCGCGAGATTTGACCACTATGTCATCAACGTAAGCCTCTGTGTTTCTGCCGAGCTGCCGCCCCAAAGCGATGTGCATCAACCGCTGAAAGGTTGCGCCCGCGTTGCGCAGCCCGAAGGGCATGCAGGTGTAGCAATACACCCCGCATGGTGTCAGGAAGGCTGTCTTCTCCACATCCTCCACCGCCATCTTGATTTGGTGGTATCCTGAGAATGCATCCAGGAAACATAGCAAGTCGCATTCGGCGGTGGAGTCGACGATTTGATCAATGCATGGAAGTGGGAACGGATCTTGGGGGCAAGCCTTGTTAAGGTTGGTGAAGTCAACGCACATCCGTTCCTTCTCGCCATTCTTCGGTACCACGACGGGGTTCGCCAGCCATTCGGGGTATCGAACTTCTCAGATGGTACCTGCCGCCTCCAGCTTGCGTGTCTCTTGGACGATGAAGGCCTGCTTCTCAGTGGACTGCCATCTTGCTCGCTGCTTCACGGGGCGTACGTTGGGGCATACCCTTAGATGATGCCGGATCACCTCTCTCGGGACCCCTACCAGCTGATTGGGTTCCCACGCGAATATCTCCTTGTTCGCGCGCAATAACCTCACTAAAGCTTCTTCTTGTCCCGGGTCGAGGCCGGTTCCTATGGTGAAGGTGGCTCCTGAAGACCCATCCTCGTTGACTGGCACTTGCTTGGTCTCCGCCTTGTCTTGGGTGAATAACTGCTTCTTCTTGGTGGGCGCGGTCTCCTTGGCCTTGGGCGTACTGGCGCCGGCTGGCCGTGCTGCTGCTGCGGTCTTGAAGGCAAGCCTGAGCTCCGTCACGGCCTCCTTAGTGTCTCCCTTGACGGTGAGGACGCCCTTGCTCCCTGGCATCTTCATGAGGTTGTAGGCCGGGTGAGTCGCCGCCATGAACTGAGCAAGAGCGAGGTACCCGAGGATGGCGTTGTACGGGAGACCGATGCGGGCGATGTCGAAGTCCACCAGCTCGGTGTGGTAGTTGTCGCGTGCGCCGAAGGTGACAGGGAGGCGGATCTGCCCCAGAGGGTGAGCGGCTCCACCGCCCACTCCCGAGAAGGGCTTGTTGAGGCTGAGCCGCTCAGGCAGCACGTGAAGAAGGCTGAAGGCTTCTACAGAGAGCAAGTTGAGGCCAGCGCCGCCATTGATGAGGGTCTTGGTAACGGCCACGTTCCAAATGGTGGGCGTGCAGAGCATCGGGAGCATTCCGGAGCCGGTGGTGGAGTCGGGGTGGTCTTTCGAGCCGAAGGTGAGGTCGGCCTCCAGCGCAGCCCAACCCGGCGGAGCCCCCGGGCGCTTGGAGGCTGCCCCAATCTGACGGAAGAAAGGTTTGGCGTGGCGATCTGAAGGCGGTGCTTGAGAGCCACCCAGCAGTGCCGCGACTGCATGGTGCGCCGGCACCGTGTAGCGCATGGTGAAGAGATTGCGGAGTTCCCCCAGGATGCCACCGTGGATCCCGGCAGGTTGAGCAGCCAGGCTCGCGGCTCGCCGGCGAGGGCCATGGGGAACCAGTTGGCCATGATCTTATCGTCGCCTCCGGCCTCGAGGACGGCCTCCTCGTACGCCAGCAGGAACGGCGCCGGGTCTGCCGCGCCGTCGTAACGCGGCGGCATCTCCGGCTTGAACTTGGTTGGCCACTGCACTCGCCGCAGGGCGGGGGCCAGGGCTCGGTACCCGGACTTCCCGCTGCCGACGTGGGTCGCGGAGGTGGATGGCGGGGCACCAGCCATGGGAGCGAAGTGCGGCGGCACAGGGCGCAGGTTGGTGGAGAGGAGCTCCGGCGCACCCCTACCTGGCGCGCCAAATGTCGGATGTGGGGTTCCGGCAAACCCTGGAGGTTCGAACACTGGGGTGCGCACGAAGTCTTTCCCTCCTACCGATCTACGCCCTAGCTCACAAAGATCTCGCAGATGAACTCGCAACACAGAGAGACACGAGGTTTATACTGGTTCGGGCCACCGTTGTGGTGTAATACCCTACTCCAGTGTGGTGGTGGTCGATTGCCTCTTGGGCTGATGATGAACAGTACACGGGAAGAACAGCCTCCTGAGGTTGAGGTGTTCTTGTGGCTAGGCTCTCGATCGGGTTGGATCGGGCTCAGATGAGATCTTTCCTCTACTATGGTGGCTAGACCTATTTATAGAGGCCCTGGTCCTCTTCCCAAATATCGAGCAGGAAGGGAGCCAACAATCGGCGGACAAATTTGAAGGGGGACAGCTAGTACAAGCTATCCTGACAAAAGCGTCTTCGCCTGCGAAAAGCTCTGGTGGTGACGCCGTCTTGGGCTCCACGATGACCTCCTTCTTGCCGTCCTCCTGGTCTTGGTCTCGTTGCACCAATATAGCAACATTTGCCTGATGCCTCGGTACTCTTCGTCTGCGCTGGCCTCCTTAGCACCAAAGAGGAAATAAGGACGCTACGCGCGCTGGTGCCCGCCTGGTGCCGTTCGTCATGGCTCACGTCACGAGGGCCTCGTGAGGTCTTGCCCTGCCTTGATATCTCCGCTCCTGGCGAGCCTGCCTGGTTAGGCTACTCCAGAGGAGGTCTTGCGTCGTCCGCCTCGCGAGGCTTGGACCCTCGCGAGGGTCTCGGATGCCTTGTTGATGAAGATGGGCCGTACGGCCTGCTGGCTTGGCCACGCTGTGGGCCGCAGGCAGGCAAGTCTGGGGACCCCCGTGCCCAGAACGCCGACATAGCTGACACAAACATGACCTGCTTAGCTTAGGTAAAACTGTGTCTATCATAGCTTGCCACATAACTAGTTAACCCTTACTAAACATTTTATGGTTTAAAAGTAAGTAAAATATATGAAATAAATAGGGAGCCTCACTCTAATATAATAAGATGATCCAAAGGTGTGATTGTGAAAATATGCATTTATGTGTCCTCAACAAAAAAACAAGCATTTCAGCTCAGTGGAGGATCAATATATATTGGAACATTTGTTCTTTTTGTCCAGGACACATGCAGTCATATTTTTTCGATCCCTCCATTGGATCATGTTCTATTAGTTTCAGGATTTTTTAGAACATTTATACCAGCGAAAACCTTAACTAGTTCTGTGGCAAGCTATTGTAGAAAATATATACATGTGGCCTATTCTGTTTCGCATAACAGAATATTATTCTGTTACCCTACTTGAAGTGATGGTTTCAGGCAGTTGTACTGATGAATTGGAGCGGTTGAACTGGTGTTTTCATTTCTGTTTAACAGATCGTCTTCTTATTTTGCAATTTTTTTGTCGGAACGGGGTGTGTAATGTATCATTGGAAAGCTCTTGACAACTATATTTCAAATATATTGAACATTTTTGCAAAATCATCATGGTTTAAGAGCAGTTTTGAAAAAACCTTTTTTCAAAATCAAAAACGGGAATCGTGTTTTGGTTTTCAAACGGTTTGTCGGAATTGAGCAAATAACATGGTGATGGAAAGCTGAAAAAATCCGCATCTTCCATATATCTATTGTTTTTTTCAAATTCTATACAATTTAAAAGTAATTTGAAAAATGATGAAATTCTGGGCGAAACGTATTTTCGTGTTTTTCTTGCGAACGGTTTGTCGGATTGACGCAAACGATACGGCGTTGGAAAGCTATGGAAAATGCGCAACTGTTTCGTATTGAAATGTTTTTCTAATTCCTTACAGTTTAAAAACGAATTCGAATATGGTCAAATTTGATTTCGAACGTGATTTTTTTAGTTTGTTGAAATGGGGCAAATAATATACCGTTGGAAATCTATCGAAAAGGCGAAACTTAGTCATGTTGAACATTTTTTCAAATTCGCAACCATTTAAGAGTAATTTTGAATACAGCAAAACGGATCCTGCTGTTTCCCGTCTGAAAAACAGAGTACTCGTACTGATATATGTGCGTGTTTGTACTGAGCTATTTTTGGTAGAGTAATTTTGAATGGTTCTGAAAAAAGGGTACTTGTACTGATGTTTTCATGGGTTTGTACTAAGCGTGTTTTCACTAACTAGACTTTGCTCTATTTTTTGGGTAATTTTTTCCTCGTAAGTTTTCAACGGTTTACTGTATCATAGCCCCCGAACTTGCATGGTTTATATTGTTGAACTGAATGCTATTTTTTGCCAAAAAAATTGCGTGTTTTTTTGAAGTCAAATTCTTTTTGCAACGAATGTTCTAGATTTCTCTTGTTTTACAACTTGAACTTTTACCATTTTCAACTTTTACCATCTTGAATTACCATGTCTGGATGAGCACTTGAACTTGTAGAATTTAAAGTTTTCTATTTTAATTATTTTTTGTTTTCTTATCCGAACTTATGGTATCATCATCACTGAACCTGCATAGTTTCTGTAGCTGAACTAAAATAAACTTTTACCCGAATAAATGTGAACACCGGGAGATTTGTACAACAAGAACTGAATCTAATGCCAATATTGAACTTGCAGGTTCCATACACAAGCTAGCTATCAAATTTACTGATCCTAAAATCAATCACCACCACAATAACACAATAAAGTTCTCCAAATGGTTGCTCGAGGAAGAGCTAGCTGCCGAACCTGACCACATTTACCGCTGGGAGCAGCCAACCACTAGTTTGTAGAGGGATTTAGCGACGTCGACGGCCGCCAACCACATTTACCTCAACAAAAAAATATCAAACTTTTTCAATATACTTTCTCGTTCACCTTACATGGATCCAACAAGTTTTTGCATAATGACCTCTTATATTTCATCTTTTATAGCAAGCTATACCGCAGAGAAATTAAAATACATTGGATCAGAGACCATTATAGAGCAAGACAGCAGCAGGTTTGTCATCAGCCATCATCAGCCAGCCCGTACTGTCCGTGTTGCTCTTCCTGTCCAACCAAATCACATCGAGAGATGTCTCATGTGCAAATGAGAGAGAGAGAGAGAGTGAGTCATGCTTGCTGCTGCACACGCGCATGTATGAGAAAGAGAACAACATCGGTTGCTGCTTCACGCGGGAGAGCTGGCGGCCGCTGCTTCGATGACCTGAAGTAGCATAGGTGCACTTTAGATGTAGTAAAATCTAAACTTATTTAAAATGGGAAATTGAAATTTAGCATGATGATTGATACATCTTTTTAATAAGTAGTTATCTAAACGGGAAATGAGTTTAATCGTTGCTAGAAGATGCCCCATGCAAAAACTAGAAATATGAGTGAGATAGAAAGAGCTGTTTCAACAAGTTTGTTTAAGTACAAATACATGGTGGTAGCGGTATTCAATGCAAATGGGAGCTTTGTACAATACTCCATTGCAAGCATCATATAGCTTGGATGTATGAAACGCAACCATCATCAATTCAGCATGTTACTGTTCTGGGCATAGTCAATATAGTTGCATTGAGATGCTTAACCAGATGAACTGAGACAGCCAATGGAGGGAGGAGTTCTTGTCTTAATATAGGCAGCTTTTTTTACAAAAATTGCTCGAACATCTTTAAAAAAAGACAACAATGACCACTTTTTTAACTGCCCGAGTAAACAACCGCCAACTTACAGCAATTGATCACTTGAACTTATAGGAAATAGAAAAAAACTAAGCTTGCATCATCAAAATCTACAGTTTTTTCTGAAGTGATAACATATGTAAAACTTAGGTCAACTGGTGTAACGCAAACATTTGAACTAGTGTAATATATGTAGTCGAACGGATGTAACTATTTGTAATTGAACCAATTGGAGACCTGGCAATGCAACAACATTTTCATTCTATGGTGTCTCGCACATGGTTTGCTAGAACAAGTTGAACTAAATATATTTTTCGTTTTGAACTTTGAAAGAAGCTACAAATTCTGTTTCCCAAATGTCTACAGAATTTTAAGTTTCCAAGCACATACCTTCTGTTTCTTTTTTGTTGATGGGCACAACGCCCCTACTCCTGTGGACTAGCGGCGTCACGAAGTGGAGCTGAAGGAGAGGGGATCACGAGCAGCGATGAGTGCACCGGGATTTGGCTACTGTAGGGGATCCCAGCTACTACCAAGTCATCCTCGAGGAGCATGTAGAGGGGGTCACCGGCCATCTGGTGTAAGTTTGAACTACCAGGTGCGCCGGGATTTGGCTGCTTTAGAGGAACAAGAGGTTAGAACAAACATGAATTATATAGGTTACAAATTTTACCTTCTATAATGATGTGCTTCCTGGGCAGTCCAAAAGCAGCAGCCCTACAAGTTCAGTAGCCACTCACCGTGCACACCTGCTCGATGGGAATTTACACAAATTGTTTGGAATTAGAAATTGAACTTCAGTAAAATTAGAAACTGAACTGAAAAAGAATTAGAAATTGAAGGAAAATAAAATAAGAAACTAACTGAACTAAAAATAAGAATGAACTGAACTAAAATTGGAAATTGAATTGAATAAAAATTAAGATGTTGTGGATGTAAGAAGGGCTTCTCTTTTGCATGTAGCTTATGCGCCATCGGCTAGCTTTGGTTGTAAGCGTCTGTGTGGTTTACACCTACCTACTAAGGATGACCAAACACTATATTATAACTATGACTGTGAGTTCTAGAAATTGGGAGGAAATCATCTCTCATAAAAGAAAGAACCAGATGTGTTGAGGCTTGGTTTTCAGTTCACACCACTTAGGCTAGCCATACTGAAGTAGTTGTGTTCCTCTCACTCACATATACTACATGTTGATGCTTGTCATATCGTTCCTTACATACTACATCGGCAGAGGCTACATGTACTGTGATCAAATCAAATAATATAAGACTCTATATGTATCTGACCTGGCTGAGGACACTGCTAGTTTTCTTGTCTTTGCTAGTGATGAGGGAGTCCTCAGTGTACTACGTATGCCGCATCGGATGTTGTGTCCTGTCCTGACTCCTGGGTGTACATATGTACGCGTCGCCTCGGACGGTGGCCCTTCCTTCCTTGTGCCTGGCAGTCACAAAGTGGTCAAACTAGTTAAGTTTTGTTCTTTTTAATTCCAAAAAGCAGGTGAAACTACTAATAAATAAATGGAGATTAATCACTGAAAACTGAATGCCACCTCAATCAGGTTAGTTTCAGGTTCTGAGACTGAATGCACGCCGTGCCTATCCTCCTACTGTGAGATCCAAAGTAAACCAATCCTAACCAGAAATCATCACGCGTCACGGCCTCTGTCATGGAACACCATACATGGAAACAGAGAAACTTCCAGGAAGCCTCCATGGACAGAGACATAAACTCAAATGGCAGCACCATCAACGGCGAACAACAGGTATAATGGAACTGGCTGTTCGTAGAAATGACATTACCTATATACAAAATATTATTCGGCAAACAGTTACCATGTTTAAATTCCTAGGTAATCAAGTCATCATAGACATTAAAAGGCAAAAAATACCTTTTTGACAACTAGCTTGATGGACTGAAATCCTTCAAGTCCATCGCGACATACAAAATATTACTGAGAAATGGTTTAGAGCAATGTCAGAAACACCATAAGCTAGTTGGAGAAGTCGCACGATTCAGATCTGTAAATAAGAAATTATTCGGTTCGTAAAAATTGAACTTTCAAGCACATTTTTAGTGAACTCTAATTTGTAGGCATCGGTGGGAAGGTGGGGGTGCGCATCTGCGGGAAGGCATGAAACAATGAACGAATTACAGTAGCAGCACTTGATGTTTTAGATTGCCTTGGCACAATAAGTTAGCACATCTAGCAATCTAGGCCAAATAAAATCCATAGAATACAGATTGACTAAAATAAGAATTGAAATGAACTAAAACTAAAATAAACTTGGATATTGTACTGAACTAAAATAAGAAACTTTGACTAAACTAAAATGAGAATTTGAAATTGGAATGAACTAAAAAATTATTTGCTGAACTGATCATGAAAGAACAAGAATCAATTCGTTCTGGAAGTATTTTAAGCATCAAGTCCATGAGGTTTGAGAAGTTAGAGAATCATTTTCAGTTTCAAGCACAATCGCAATTCAGAATTGCTAACATAATTTCAAGGTACTATGCAAAAAAAACACATTATAGTATATTGAGATGTCCAACTACATGTACCATCTTAATACCTTCTCATAAAAATGAATCAATATTAAGAAACAAGGTAGTAACAATCCTAACTCTACATAGTTTTGGGGTTAGTAGAAGTCTGAACATGGTTATCATAGCTAATTAGTTACTGTGTAAGCAGGATCTGTTTACACACCTATAATTCAGAATTGTACTGAACGACCCATTTTTCTTGTACTGAAGCTTGTTTTCAGAATTCATGTATACATACACGCATCTCCATCTACAAGGAAGGATAGATGAGGTACTGTAATTTATAAGAAAAAAGGTAATATAAACCTGGAAAGGGAAAAACAAGTGCAATGTTTGACGGAAAAATGCCCGCGGGGGTCAGTTCCATAGCTCTTTCCACTTGCATGCACTAACACAAACATTAACAGGGAAAAAGCACCTTTGCATCTGCTTTTGTTCTAGGTAAGTGAACGTTTACAAACAGTACATGATACTGGAACATTTTCATCAAGAAATAGAAAACAATGCCTATTTTGTGCGATTGTAATGTTATTAAACAAAGATCAAAGATCAATATAGGAAAGGTCCAACTTTGAGGAAAAATTTAGTTGAACCTCTGAAATTAAAGATGCAAACGAACTCGATGGCTGCAGCCGGATACACACATATTGAACTGTTCCCGCCTTTTCATTATGGATTGATGACATAATACATGTTGAACTGTTACACAAGAGCAAAATTCGAAAACACACACACACACACACACACACACATATATATATATATATATATTCGCGTACTCCAAATATGTGCATTTCAGGTAAAAAACTTTCTGAACCTTCTGTCCGAAAGAAGTTGAACTATCAGTCCAAACAGATTTGAAGTTGAATGATCTTCTCTCTTACCAATGTTAAGGGCATACCTCGCCAAACGGGCCGGTCTTGTCGGGCCGACACGATAGCCCGCGTGCCTGGCCCGTCACGGGCCAGCACGGCACGTGGTTTAGTGGGTCGTGCCTGGGCTGCCTTGCCGCACGCGTGGCAGCCCGGCACGGCACGACTAGCGAGGAGGTAGGAGCGCCTTGTACGATCGACATGCAAGACTAGCGAACGAGGTATTTTGTCTAAAGAAAAGACTAGCAAGCGGTGGGAGGACCGCCTCGTACGATGATTGATTAAAAAATCATGCGCTAGTGCGCTACTGCTACGAGACAACGAGCATCCTCACCCGTGCGCGGACGAAGCTGTTGCGATCGTGCCTCCTCGCGTGCCAACCCGGCACGGCCCGAGTACTTAGCGTGCCTGTCCGGGCCATGCCGTGCCTGGCCCGTTTAACCCAGGCTGGGCCATGCCGGGCCGGACCGGCCCATTTGGCCAGGTATAGTTAAGGGAAACGAAACCAGAGACAACCTCGTGGGAGAACTTGGACTGAAGAACTCGTTGGAGGAAGCAGAGTGGATTAGTGTTGCGGTGTCAGAATCAGTTAAGTAGCTGCTCACTAGTACACTTGCTGCCTACTCGCTGTCGTCGGACATACCTTGCACACACACAACAACCACCAATCATCATGCACACACACAACCAGACACACACCGCATCATCTACACAGCCATGGCTGCATCTTCACCACACTTTGGACTGACAACGTAGCAACACAGAAAACAATTTTGTAAGTGTCGACACTATCATCCTCACTGCGCCACGCGGAAAACAAAATAGGCATCTTTGAAGCACTAGGGGGGATAACCATTGCAGATGGAGCTCATTTGTACCTTCGTCATAGAAAAAAGTAGACGTAATATCTCCAAGTTCTGAAGATGAACAAATGAATTGCACAAAATATTGTCCAAAAATCATAAGATGATTTTTAGCAATGGTGAACTCCAGAATTTAGCAAAGGTGAACTACTAACAAGGTAACCTCACAAATTTTAGAGGAAGTTGAACCACTAAATTTCCAGCAGCGGGGAAGTGAGATCGAGAGGGAAGGGGAGCTTTGGGGATCTGACCGCCGGCGCCGGTAGGAGGTGTTGCCGGAGGAAGCAGCTGTGTCACGTTGACTTTTGGGGCACACGAATGCTGGGAGCATTGTTCTGGTGGGCGGCGGCGATGGCGTGTGATCCATTGGAAGCTGGGGACGGCGATTTTGGTGCGGATGGAACACACAAACTGACGAGGGGCGGCCGGGTGGGGGGGGGGGCAACGGCGGTGGCGTGTGAGCTCGGCGCGGTGGGAGGGGGGCGGCGCGCGAGCTTGGCTCCGTGGAGGGGCGGCCACGCTCAGGGGGGCAGTGGGGCGGCGCGAGAGAGAAGGCAGAGTTCACGGGCGGCGCACGACAAGATGGAGGAGGCATGGTGCGGTGGTCGTGGCTCGTCGCCGGAGTGGGAGGTGGTGGGCACGGCGCGTTGCCGGAGGTGGGAGGTGGTGGGCGCGGCATGCCGCGGGAGGTGGGAGGTGGTGGGCGCGGCTCATCGCCGGAGGTGGGTGGCGGGGGGAGGCGGGTCGGGCTTCGGGCCAGGCCTAGCCACGCCCGAGGATAAAAACCTAGGCCCGGGCCTGGCCCGTCCCGGCCATCAGGCCTTTTTTTGGGCCCAAGCCCGGCCCGAATGCATAAAAGCCCGCCGGGCCCCTTCAGAAAAGCGCAAAAACGATGGGCCCGGCCATCATGCTCAAAACCTACGAGCCCGGCCCAGGAGCAGTGTCGGGCCGGGCCGGGCTTCCCATGGCCAGGACTACTTGCAGCTACCATCACAACATTGCAAATACCTCGGAAGTCAATGGACTTAACTTTATTTTTGAAGCAGTCGGAAAATTGAGGCATCATTATATTTTAAAAAGGAACTACATGAACCTAAGAGTAAATTGAAGATTTATTTCAAATGCACAGTTTCATTGAAAAGCAAGCCTGCACCAGATGTCCACATTTCTTGTCCCGGAACTTATAGGAGCACCTTCACAAAATGAACTGGCACAATTAGCAAGAGAATTAATGTATGTTGTTGCTAGAACTTCAAATAAAATGTAGCATAGTCCAGCATACATGATGGCTTTTTATCAACATTACAATCAAACACTGTTGCAAAAATAATGAAACGGCGAACAAACCTGCGGACTCAAAAGTTGTTGCGGGCGCAGCGGCCCTGACACAACGACCCACCTCGCAGCGAGGCAGAAATTAAACATGGATCGGACGACCGGGCAGCTCTAGATCAAGAAAATAGACGGTTGCCGAAGTGCTGATAGTGATGCCATGAGAGAGCTCCTTTATAATGTCTCTAAATAAAGCATAAATTTGATAGTATATGTGATGTGGAGCATCCGAAGGTCATCCCCACGGACCTACCTACATCTCCCACGACAACACATGGACCAATGACACGAGCTCGTGCAAGGGCTATCGAGAACGAGGTTAACTCTCTCCTTGTCGAACTCCCCTTTGACGCACTTGAGACATGGCTACTACCTCAAACAGAGATGCTTTGTGTGCTTAGGTACCAAGGAAGCAACCAAGTAGAAGTTATGGTGCAAGATGGACATCAAGAGCATGAAGAGAATCTGCCCAGTCTAGAAATCCCAGTACAACCTCCCATGTACCGCCCAACAACTACCGCCCGGGCGGTACAACCGCTCAACTAGCTACCGCCCAACTACCAGTCCGGCATCTATGATCGAGCGGTGCAAGGCCGGTACAACATCGGTTTATCCCCATAACAGCCAAAAGACCAGTACAATCACCCCGACCACTAGTACAACCGTTACTCCATTCTGTGAACACCTCCAGGAACCAGCACCTGAGCTCCCAGCGGTACAACCGCCCCCTTGACCGGTACTACCACCCTGTCTGTGCGCAGTGAAAGGGGTTTCGCCCCATGTATCCACAACTTACCCCTTGGACTATATATACTTGTCCC
The DNA here is from genome assembly GCF_018294505.1 of Triticum aestivum. Taxonomy (NCBI): domain Eukaryota; kingdom Viridiplantae; phylum Streptophyta; class Magnoliopsida; order Poales; family Poaceae; genus Triticum; species Triticum aestivum. Next base: position 73,156,957 of record NC_057811.1, on the reverse strand, counting down.
TTAGCACCGTACTGGGGGTAGCATTGTGTTAGATCATATGTGAGATAGAGCTTCGCTCATCCATCTAGATCTACTCCACCATGAGGGACCGACACCTCTTCAGAGAAGATCCACCTTGGATTCAAGACCCCCCTCATGGGTGGACCCCATCAAGACCTCCTGTGGAGATGAACTAGCTACCCTATGTATCGTCCTTTGTTGGATTCGGACTGTGTATCTCTTTGTGTTTCAAGGATCTAGCACATGTGTAATCGAATCTTGTTGGTTTGAGTGTTTCCCCTCGTGTTTTCCCCTCGTGTTCTTCGTAGGATTCCCTCCAATCGTGAAAGATCGGGCCACTAGGGTTCTACCCTACATCATCTTGGTATCATGAGCCACGTTGATCACGATTTTGGAGCCCCTACCCTTTGTTTTCTAGTTTGATTTTGTTGTGTTCTTCCACAATTTCGAAAATCCCCACCAAAAATAGCCCCAATTTTTTTTGTGATTTGTTGGTGTGATGAAGTTTTGTTGGATTTGATCCATGGATTTGCTATGTAGCAGGTAGATTTAGCTTCCCCACAAGGTTCCCCACCGTCCATCCACGAAATATCCGCACTTTTTCCCCCGAAATCATCCATTTCCGCCCCAAAGTCCATCCCATACTCAGATCTGAGAATTTTCCCGATAAAAGTGGTACAACCGGCCCCCAAGGCGGTACTACTGCTCCCCCATCACCTGGCAGCCAAAACTGGTACCCCAGGAGGCTCCAGGAGTGGTACAACCGCCAGCCCAAGCGGTACAACTGCCCCTCCCAGGCTCCGCCTCGGCTGATTGACAGTTTTGACCATAAGTTGCACATCCGGACTCGGATTTTTACATTCTTTAGCTCGTTGGATAGCTATTGACATCCCCCATCCACATAGATAGGTTCCAACACAATTTGAAACCATCAAAATTTTGTCATTTTGGCATCTTTTCCTAGGTCCTCCACCATATCATCCACATTACCATTTCCACCTTCCGCATACGCACTTGCAAACCACCATCGCTTTTCGCAACCACCATTGCTTACCAGCTCCGCACTTCGGCAAATTTTGACACATTTGGTTTTGAGAGTTGAGTTGCAGTTCATTGTTTCCTAGGGTGTTTCGGCTAACTACGAATGGTTCGACATCGACATCACCGCCGCTCATTTTCGACACGGACTCGTCATCGACAACGACCACTTCATCGTCATCCGTCCTTGCTTACAAACGATTAACCCTCGACGGTAACTTTAACTGACATCTTTGTCTACTCCTTGCCATTACATTGATAACCACATAGCCCATTTTGCGTAACTTACCCATCGAGACTAGCCTTTGAGTATTGCCAGCAAGGTTACTTGTGCACATTAGTGATCATACTTCCCATAGCATACATACCATATCATCGTGGTGCATATCTTGGTATCATCTCTTGTGTCACAAGGTTGTCATAAGCATACACAATTGCTATCTTGGTTCATGAAGTTTTGCATGAGAAAAGAGCTCAAAAGAGAAAGAGCCACCCAAGCTTATAAGAAAAAAGGGAAAGATAAGCAAAGAGCTTATAAGCAAGAACCATAGCATCATACAACATTAAGATTGTCATACTCGATCATCTTGGATCATATCATCGGAACACCATACATATAGCATACTTGGGATAGAAGTCGTTGCATTTTTGCTTTATAGGTTGTGCACAAGTTTCGTATCCGCCTATTGTGCAATCATGCTAGCGCCTCTCTAGTGTTGTGCAAAAAGAGCATTTTCATGGATTCCACATTTTGGCTCATTCCTTGGTTGCACGACCCCTCTTATCTATTTGCGTGTGTGTTTTCGTGTACCTACTTGCTTGGTCTACTTGTTGCATTTGGAAATTTGTGAATCTTTTCCAACATTATTGAAGCTCACTCACAATTGCATCAAATTTTGTGCCACTATCCTAACCGAGCTCCACTATAAGCTTTATTTGTGTACGTGTGAGAAACCGCCAAGAAATTGGTACCAATTGTGCTATTTCCTTGTTACACATTTGAGTGATCATTGATCCATCTTCAACATCGGTCAAGGTACATTTGGTATAAGTTCTTCTCTTTCTACCACTCACATATTTGCTTGGAATGATGGATAGGCCAAGTTCTTCTACCAACCCACTCTTCCTAGAACAAGACGATGACCCGAACAACTACGTCACCAAGCTACACCTATTTGGCACACAATGAGCTTTGCATCAAGAACAACAAGCCATGAGCAACCGCATCGACAACCTCACCACCGACTTGCGACTCTCCGAGCAACGTACAAGAGACTACTTCGACAACAAGCTCGACGAACAAAAGCAAGAGAGCAATGGAAGAATGGATGAGATTCGTGCCTTGTTGGTCAACCGCTCTTCTGCCTCTTCTTCCTACTCTAGACGGAGCCGCTCGAGTCGACACTCCGACGACACCATCTCCGGCTCAAGTACACCGACATCGAACACTCTTCGTCGAGCCACGCGACAAGACCGTCAAGCAAACCGCAATCCTCTACATGGCAATCCTACACAAGAGCAATTCGACGAACAAGCACATCGACATCGCCTAAACCAAGCTACCTTTGCGCAAGCACAAGAACGGCAACGCCAACGACAACAAGAAGAGCAAGAGCGAGCACGACAACACCAAGACGCACAAGATGCCGAGGCACAACGTCGAGAACAACAACTACATGAAGCTCAAGCACTTGAGGCGCAACGTGCCCTTCGAGATTCAAGTCGAGCCGTAGCCACGCGCAACCAGCAAAATCGTGAGCACCAAGAAGCGCTTCGTGACGAAGTTCAAGAACGAATATATCAAGCTCGAGTGCAACGGCAAGGTCCTCAAGTCCCTCCACAAGCTCGTCCAGAACCTCAAGTTCACCAAGAGCATGACGACAAGGGAAATCCTCCTCGCCAAGAGCAACATGAGGTTGACAATCCTCCATGTCAAGGGCGTCATCATCCCCAATCCCAACACAATGAAGATCAATGCTACGGCAAGCTCAAGTTCACCATGCCCAAGTTCACCGGAAGCAATGATCCCAAAGATTACCTTTCATGGGCATTGAAGGTCGACAAGATCTTTCGTTTGCACAACTATGAGGAAGAGAAGAAGATCGCCATGGAATCCCTTGAGTTCCAAGACTATGTCCTCATTTGGTGGGAACAAGTCATTGAGCAACGAGAAGCAAGAGGTGAACAACCGATCACCACTTGGGAACAAATGAAGGATGTCATGAGAGCATGTTTTGTACCAACCTACTACAACCGCGATCTCTTCAAGAAACTCCAACTACTCAAGCAAGGAACAAAGAGTGTTGAAGAATACTACAAGGAAATGGAGATTGCCATGATAAGAGCAAATGTCATGGAAGATTATGAGCAAACTATGGCACGTTTCTTGAATGGACTCAATCATCCTATCAAGAAGATTGCGGACTTCCAACCGTACTCGAACCTCATCGAGCTAGTGCATCAAGCTACCAAGGCAGAACGCCAAGTGCAAGATGACTTCAAGTATTCCAAGTACTCTTCCAAGAGCTATAGCTTCTCCAACACCCAAGATTCAACGACTCCAACACCTTCTACCTCAACCAAGCCTTCTTCAAGCAACGGCGACATGTCAAGTTACAAGAAAACTTCGACAACCTCAAGTCTTCCTCCTACTACAAGCAACTTCAAGCCGAGAGCTTCATCATCTACAACCCCAACCGATGAGGCCGTCAAGACAAGTTCCATCAAGTGTTTCACATGCGGCGGCCGAGGCCACAAGTCCTTCTAATGTACCAACAAGCGCACCATGATACTCAACGATGACGACACATATGACTCCATGAGTGAAGGAGAAATGGAAGCCCTTCAGCAAGTGGCCATGCACCGGCAAGTGAACGAAGATGAAGATGATCAAGTCTTTTGTGACAAAGATTCAAGCCCCGCTCTTGTTGTCTCCAAGGTCTTGACACTTCAACATCAACAAGACGAAGACCAAAGATGCCATATCTTCCACACCAAGGCCGGCATCAATGGAAGGTCCGTGAAGGTCATCATCGATGGAGGGAGTTGTCATAACTTGGCAAGTGAAGAACTATGTTCCAAGCTCCAATTGGTCAAGACGAAGCACCCACATCCCTACAAAGTTCAATGGCTTAGCGACTCCGGCACTATACAAGTCGAGCATATGGTGCAAGTCTCCTTCAAGATCGGAGCTTACGAAGACACTTTGGAGTGTGATGTTGTTCCTATGTCCGTTTGCCACCTCCTTCTTGGACAGCCATGACAATTTGACTGAGCATCATCCACAACGGGCGAACAAACCACTATATCTTCAAGATGAAAGGAAAGGAGTACGTGCTACGACCTAGGTCTCCAAGCCAAGTGATAGCCGACAAGCAAGCCACCCATGGTGGAGAGAATAGTGAGAGAGCGAACCACCCAAAAGAGAGTGAGCGCCACAAGCCCAAATTGAGTGCCTCTATGATGAGCGACAAGAAAAACTTAGTACTTTTTGCCACCAAAAGTGAGATGAGAGAAGTGTGTGAGAACCCATCAAGTGTTATGCACTATGTCCTTTTGTGCAAGGACGAGACACCAAAAACTAACACATCTCACCCTCTACCTTTAGTGTTGTCTTCTCTTTTGCAGGAATTCCAAGATGTTTTTCCCGATGAGCTACCTCCGGGACTACCACTAATACGAGGCATTGAACACCGAATCGACCTCATCCCCGGAGTACCCCTTCCTAACAAGGCTCCCTACTGCGTCAACCCTGAGGAAACTAAGGAGATCCAACAGAAAGTACAACAACTCATCGACAGCGGCCATGTACGGGAAATTTTGAGCCCTTGTGTCGTCCCGGTAATCCTTGTTCCCAAGAAAGATGGTACATTTCGCATGTGTTCCGATTGTCGTCCTATCAATGCTATTACCGTGCGTTATCGTTACCCTATTCCACGCCTAGATGATATGATAGATGAGCTTAGCGGAGCCACCATTTTCTCTAAAGTTGATCTAAAAAGTGGCTACTATCAAATACGCATCCAAGAAGGTGATGAATGGAAAATCGCATTTAAGACCAAATCTGGCTTATATGAATGGCTTGTTATGCCAATGGGTTTATCCGAAGCACCCAGTACTTTCATGAGAGTCATGCATTTTGTTCTTCGTGCATATATTGGCATATTTGTTATGGTCTATTTCGACGATATTCTTGTGTTTAGCAAATCTCTCAAAGATCATGTCACCCATCTTCGAACCGTGTTGCAAACCCTTAGGAAAGAGCGCCTTTATGCTAATATGAACAAATGCCTTTTTGGTGTTGATAAGCTTGTTTTCTTAGGTTTCGTTGTGTCTTCTAAGGGTGTTCATGTAGATGATGCTAAGATAAATGCTATTAAAACTTGGCCACAACCAACCAACTTGCAACAAGTGTGTAGCTTCCTTGGCTTAGCTAGTTTCTATCGTAGATTCGTTAAGGACTTAGCACCATTGCATCCCCTTTGCATTCCTTGAGCAAGAAAAATGCACCCTTTTTTTGGGGACCATCTCAAAATACTGCATTCAATGAGCTTAAGAATTTGCTTGCACATGCTCCCGTGCTTGCTTTGCCCAATTTTGACAAAACTTTTGAAGTTCATTGCGATTCTAGTGGTAATGGCATAGGAGGTGTGTTAATGCAAGAGAAGCGCCCTATTGCTTATTTTAGTGAGAAACTTTCCGGAGCGCAACTCAATTACCCTATCTATGACAAAGAGCTATATGCTTTAGTGCAAATTTTGCGTGAGTGGGAACATTATCTTCTACCTCATGAATTTGTCATCCACACCGATCATGAAACGCTTAAGTATCTTAAAGGTCAAACTAAGTTGAACAAGCATGCTAAGTGGAGTGAATTCATTGAGTCATTTCATTATGTCATCAAGTACTTCAAAGTTAAGGAAAATGTTGTGGCAGATGCTCTTTCCCGCATATGCATGCTTGTTACCAAACTTGAATTGAATGTCATTGGCTTTGATCACGTAAAAGACTTGTATGCGCATGATCCTACTTTTGCAATTCCTTATGCCAAATGTTTGACGCATACATATTGGGAACGCTATTAAATCAAAGATGATTATCTTATGAGAGCTAACAAACTTTGCATCCCCAAGTCTTCTCTTCATTTGTTACTTTTGCAAGAAAGCCATGGAGGAGGACTAATGGGACATTTTGCACACAACAAGACATTTGCTACGCTCTCTAAGAACTATTTTTGGCCCAAGATGTTCCGCGACGTCTCACGCTTCACCAACCGATGCTCTACATGTCACAAAGCTAAGTCTAAAGCTCAATCTCATGGCCTTTACATGCCACTTCCTATTCCTTATCACCCATGGGAAGATATTAGCATGGATTTTGTGCTTGGTTTGCCTAGAACTAGAAATGGCAAAGATTCCGTGTTTGTTGTTGTGGACCGATCCTCTAAAATGGCACATTTCATTCCTTGCAACAAGATAGACGATGCTTCACATGTTGCCAATCTTTTTTGTAGGGAGATCTTGCGCCTACATGGAGTGCCAAAGACGATAGTCTCGGACTTCGACGTCAAGTTCTTGAGTTACTTTTGGAAGACCTTATGCGCCAAGCTCGGAATCAAGCTTTTGTTCTCTTCGGCATATCATCCTCAAACCGACAGCCAAACGGAGGTGACAAACCAAACACTCTCCACTCTACTACGCGTGTTGATCAAGAGGAACATCAAGGAGTGGGAGGAGTGCCTACCTATCACCGAGTACGCCTACAACCGCGCAAGACACTCGACTACCGGCAAGTATCCCTTCGAGGTCTTCTACGGCTTCAACCCGTTGTCCCCATTGTACATTCTTCCTCTACCACTACAAGAGTGAGACGCGAGCGCACGAGTGAACTATCTCAAGAAGATGCATGAAGATACAAGGCACACTATCGAGCGTTAAGTACAACGACTCGCGACCAAGCTTAACATCAACAAGCAATCCATGATATTCAACATTGGAGATCTTGTGTGGCTACACCTTCGCAAGGAACGCTTCCCCAACGAATGCAACTCCAAACTTCTACCACGAGCCGATGGACCCTTCAAGGTGCTAGCACGCTACAACAACAATGCTTACCAGATCGACCTCCCACGAGACAAGTACAATGTGAGTGACGTCTTCAAGGTCAAGAATCTCTCGCCCTACCATGGTGATGAAGATTTCGATCCGAGGTCGGATCTTTCCTAGGGGGGGGGGGGAGATGATGCGAAGCATCCCAAGGTCATCCCCATGGACCTACCTACATCTCCCACGACACCACGTGGACCGATGACACGAGCTCGTGCAAGGGCTATCGAGAACGAGGTTAACTCTCTCCTTGTTGAACTCCCCTTTGACCCACTTGAGACATGGCTACTACCTCAAACGGAGATGCTTGTGTGCTTAGGTACCAAGGAAGCAACCAAGGAGAAGTTATGGTGCAAGATGGACATCAAGAGCATGAATAGAATCTGCCCAGTCCAGAAATCCCGATACAGCCGCCCATGTACCGCCCCACTACCGCCCGGGCGGTACAACCGCTCAACTACCGCCCAACAACCGGTCCGGCTTCTGTGATCGAGCGGTGCAAGGCCGGTACAGCACCGGTTTATCCCGTAACAGCCAAAAGACCAGTACAACCGCCCCGACCACCGGTACAACCGCTACTCCCTTCCGCGAACACCTTCAGGAACCAGCACCTGAGCTCCCAGCGGTACAACCACCCCCTTGATCGGTACTACTGCCCTGTCTGTGCGCAGTGAAAGGGGTTTCACCCCATGTATCCACAACTTACCCGTTGGACTATATATACTTGTCCCTTAGATCCGTACTAGGGCAGCGTTGTGTTAGCTCATATGTGAGATAGAGCTTCGCTCATCCATCCGTATCTACTCCACCGTGAGGGACCGACACCTCTTCGGAGAAGATCCACCTTGGATTCAAGACACCCCTCATGGGTGGACACCATCAAGACCTCCTGTGGAGATGAACTAGCTACCCTATGTATCGTCCTTTGTTGGATTCGGACCCTGTATCTCTTTGTGTTTCGAGGATCTAGCACATGTGTAATCGAATCTTGTTGGTTTGAGTGTTTCCCCTTGTGTTTTTCCTCGTGTTCTTCGTAGGATCCTCTCCAATCGTGAAAGATCGGCCCACTAGGGTTCTACCCTACATCAATATGCCACTACAAACTTTGCAGTTTTGAAATATGCCATTGCTATTCTTTGATTCCGAAATATGACATTACAAAGTTCACGGACTTTGAAATATGCCATCGCATACCTTTCTGAAGGATTAGATAGACACCATAATCCGTGTGTAAATACCCCTTCATAATTGTACATGGACAAATGCACCCCTTGGCCATCTCAACAACAGTACAACACCACCGATCAGATCAATCAAAGAAAAAAACACCCAGATCCCCTTTTCCTCTAGTCTCGCTCGGTTCTCTTCATTTGTTCTGTTGGTTGCTGGTGCTCGGTGCTGGCTGCAACGCCAAGTCATGCGCCTGAGCATGCTATGCTTCGCCGCAGCACGCATCACCGCCTTGCCGCCGTTCTTCGCCGTCGTAAGCGTCGCCAACACCATCACCAGCGGCGAGCCGTGAACAGCGAGGTGCCGCAGGCGACGTGCACACGCCAGCTGCCCTTCGCCGCCAGACGCATCGCCGTCGTGCCTCCGTTCTCCGCCGTCTCGCCAAAACCAGCGGTGAACAGTGAGGTGTGCAGAATAGAGATGTTGGGCGAGAGCAGCGCACGGGACCAGCAACTCGGAGGAACGGCGCACGGCTGGGAGCACGCGACCACGAGCAGCGGCGCACGGCTGGGAGCACGCGACCACGAGGAGCGGTGCACAGCTGGGAGAACGGGACCACGAGCAGCTGGCGCACGGCTGGGAGCAGCACCGGCGGCGGCGGGGAGCAGAGGAGGGCCAAAGTTTGCTGATTTGAGAGAGAAGACGAGAGGGAAAAGGGAAATCTGGAGCGGCAGGTGTTGACTTGGCCCAAGGGGTATCTTTGTCCATGTATCCATGTACTTTTAAATACAAAAGAAAATACAGTACATGTTATGGTGTCTAATCCTTCAAAACGGTATGCAGTGGCATATTTCAAAGCCTGTAAATTTTGTGGTGGCATGAATAGTAATGCCATATTTCAAAACTGGAAAATTTGTAGGGGCATATATCAAATTTACCCCTAAATAAATGCAGATGATTGCGTATACATGCTACTAAAAGCGTCTCCAATAGATGATGTAGGTGTATAAATAACAACCTTTTACATCTCTGGGGCCAAAAAATGCTGCTCCAATAGATGATCTCCAAGTGATGTAAAATACAACACTTGAAGATGCAAATTTGCTTCTCCACCTCTCTGGTGATGTAAACGCCCAGCCGCGCGCAAACGGCCCACTGCCAAATCTGAAAGTTCCACCCGACCGCCGCCCGGCCCCATGGCCGACAGCGATGACCCCATCGCCGCCGGTCTGACCCACCTCGCCGCGGCCGTCGCCGACGCAACCACCTTTACCGACCCTGCCTCCGCCACCATGACGCCCCCATCCCACCGCCCGAATCCGGCCATCTTCCGCACTTGAGTAGAGGAGCAGCAGCGAGTAGAGGAGGCTGTCGGACGCGCGTGGCGGCCAGGATCTAGGGGATGTTCCACGCGCGCTTCTCGGAGGCGCTCATGGTCGTGCTGTTCCGCCTCGACGCCGTCCCGGGTCATGACCCGGCCATGCGAGAGGCGTGGCACACTATTAGTCGTCGCGTCATCGGCCTCCAGGAGGTCTTCGACTTCGTGTTTGCGGCACCAGAGGCCGATACCTATGGGATCCGGAGTGTCGGAGAAGCGACGGTTGTGTCATCATCGGCGGCATCCGCGAAGGAGGCGAGGAGGAGTGGCTAGGACAGAGGAGGAACGACAGCAGCAGCTAGCAGTGTGCATCGGAGGAGGTGAGGTCCCTAGTTGTGGTTGTAAAGTTCACATTGGCTCAATTTAAGTTCATAGAAATATAACATTCTTTTGTAGTTTGAAATACATTTTGATGATCATCAACACAATTGTGAGAGTTAACAATGGAGACAGATGTATCTGACTCCATTTTCATAATGAAAATGGGGCCATGTGGCCCCTTTGATCACTAAAAATGTTTCGTGACTTTTGTGAAAGTTGCCTTTTCGCCCCCTCCCCCTCATGTGTAAATCCTGGCTCCACCCCTGGGCGAGGAGGAGCGGCAGCATTAGGGGCGCTCGATTTGCTCGGCAGTCAGTGGTGCACGCAAGAATTTGGCCGATGACGTGCGCGAGCATATGCCATTTGATCGGTGGTTTAGTTTCAACAGTAGGCCCAGTTTTGACGGTAGGTTCAATTTTGACAGTAGGATCAGTATACATCACCAATTATACATCATCTGTTGGAGTAGGAGTTTTACATCACCAAATATACGTCATCTGCTGGAGTTGTGACTTTTTTAGAGATATAAAAACATTTTTTAATGATGTAAATTATACAACAACTATTTTTACATCTCCAAATATACATGATCTATTGGGGATGCTCTTACTCAATGGAGTAGTGGCCATGAGTGATTTGCATGCATGGGTTAGAGATCTTCGTTGAGTGTCTTGGTTGGACGGTGCCAGTGAGTACAGTACAAGTGTAGTATAGTAGTAAAGGAGTCTAGTACAACCTTTTTCTCACGGGAGGGGTGTCGTACAATATTGAGAAAAAATGGCTTGGTACCAAAGAAACAAAGTGAACCATCCATCCATTCATTTCCGAGGGGCAATATTAGAAATACTACTTCTTTCAAGGGGCCAACATGCAAGATTTCCTCCGAATAGTAACACACTACTGGAATCAGGATCTTTGCCGTCAGCCAGTTCTTTGCCGCCAGCTAGCTGACGGCAAAGGAGGTCTTTGCCATCAGCATACAGAAAGCTGACGGCAAAGAAAGAGCGGACGACAAAGATAGTGTTGCGGACGGCAAAGAGGGAGGGTGGCGTACCAGCGAGGGCCTCCTAACGGCCACTTTCTTTGCCGTCAGCTAGCGGACAGCAAAGAATCTTTGCCGTCTGCTAGCGAACGGCAAAGAAGCGGACGACAAAGAAATCGGTGAACTAACGTCCGATAGCTAGGCTCTTTGCCGTCCGCTAGCAGGCGGCAAAGAGCTGTGACCTAAACTAAAAAGCCGCCAGCCCCACGTCCCTCTCTCTCCCCTCTCTCTCCCTCCCTCATCACACCCGCGCCGCCGCCCCATGCCCGAGCCGCCCCCGCCGCCCTGCCTCGCCGCCCCGGCTACCCCGCCCGCCGCGCCGCCCCGACTGCCCCGGCCGCCCCGCCGCCCCGGGCGCCCCGGCGCCCCAGACGCCCCGGCCCCCCGTCCTCCATCCGGCACCCCCTGCCGCGCCTGAAGGTGAGACATCCCTCTTTTTCTTTTTTTCTATTTAATTAGGTTTAGTTTAATTTAGGCTTGGTTTAGTTTAGGTTTAGTTTCTGTTTTTTAGGTTTAGATTTAGTTTTGTTTAGGTTATGACTATTAGGTTTAGTTTAGGTTAAGAAGAAAGATGAAAAAGAAGAAGAAGAAGAATAAAAGGAGGAAGAAGAAGAGGAGGAGGAGGAAGAAGATTAGGGGTGCATCACCGACGAAACCGGGTCGAGCGGGTTAGGGGGTTCCTCGGTGTCGATGGAACTCTAAATAGCAAGTATCGTCGGTGTGAGATACATGTGGCCGTCGGTGTCGAACACTACATCCACGTCCCACAAGTGACGCCGGCGTTCGGCGTCCCACAACAACAGTTCATGTCGTGAGACAAATATACTGCACATGGAAATGCCATGGCACTCGATGCATACATATGCATGTGTCCATGTCGTGAAACAAATATGTTTGAAAATTCCTTCTAATTTACTGCACATGGAATTAACTCGCGCACAAGTACACAAATATGATTTTTTTTCAAACCGTTATGGTTAGGCGTTGCATGTAGATGTACTTCAAGTTTGAACTACGGTCATTAAATGGCTAGAAAATCACTTAAATGTCTTTGAAAGGTCAAATGACCCCTAGAATTTTCCAAATTTTCACATTACAGTTGTAGTCGTGCACGTTAAACGTAGAAAAAATTTGAAGCACGAGGAAGCTATCTCCCGTTCGTTATCAAACATGTATTGTTCCCTCTCGAAACCACGAGCCTTCTAGTGAGTTGCTCCGGTTTGTGAGGGGTGTGTGTCCAAACTTTCGTCAAACATGCCAATGTTTTTACCACGTCATCTTGGTGGAATGAAATTAGATCAACCAAGGTTTCATGTGTTTCTGATTTTTTTTTTGATTTTTTGGAATTTAAATGCCATGGCACTCCATGCATACATATGCATGTGTCCATGTCGTGAGACAAATATGTTTGAAAATTCCTTCTAATTTACTACACATGGAATTAACTCGCACACAAGTACATAAATATGAGTTTTCAAACCGTTATGGTTTGCCGTTGCATGTACATGTAGTTCAAATTTAAACTATGGTCATTAAATGGCTAGAAAATCCCTTAAATGTCTTCAAAAGGTCAAATGACCCCTGAAATTTTCCAAACTTTCACATGATAGTTTTATTATTGCACATTACACGTAGAAAAAATTTGAAGGCTGTAAGAAGAAGCTATCTCCCATTCGTCATGAAACATGCATTGTTGCCTCTCGGAACTACGAGCCTTCTAGTGAGTTGCTCCGGTTTGTGAGGGGTCTGTGTCTAAACTTTCGCCACACATGCCAAAGTTTTTACCACATCATCTTGGTGGCATGACATTACATCAACCAAGATTTAATGTGTTTCTGATATATTTTTAATTTTTTGGAATTTAAATGCCATGGCACTCCATGCTTAATTGTGTCATAGCCGTTAGACCAATATGTTTGAAAAATCCTTCCAATTTACTACATATGGAATTAAATCACACACAAGTACACAAAATATGACTTTTCAAACCGTTATGGTTAGCAGTTGCATGTATATGTAGTTCAAATTTCAATTACGGTCATTAAAGGGCTAGAAAATCACTTAAATGTCTTAAAAGTTCAAACGACCCCTGAAATTTTCCAAAATTTGACATGATAGTTGTATTAGTACTACAAAATTTCTTATTCATTTAAAACACCATTCGTTGCCACTTTACTCCAAATTCGTCTTTTACAGCTAATAAAAAAATATCTACAACATCACACACAGTTGTTTTCTAGGAACCGTTTACGATGAAAATATCTGGGTCTATTTAAGTCTTCCTCTTTAAGCTTCGCCAGCTCGTTTGCTCCAGTGCTGGCAAACCCCCAATCCATGAGTCCCGATCTCCATTCCCGCACCCCCTTCTTGCAAAGATACGCCGTGGAAATGCTTCGTGAAGGCCCGTATGATGGCCGCGTCCCCCCGGAGCGTCGCCGCATCCGAATTGAGAGTGGCCGCTTCCGCCGAGAGGGCGTCTGCGGCAGCCGACAGGGCAGCGGCAGTAGCCAAGACGACTGCAGCTGCTGCTGCAACGACGGCTGCAAACATCGAGAGCGCTCCAGCTGCCGTCCGTGCCGCCGATGTCGCCCTGGCCCGGGTCGAGGCCATCCACGCCAAGATCGAGAATGCACACGCTAAGATATTCCAGGCCACCTCGGACTCCAGCATGCAACCCACGTCCGAAAAGGTAGTGGTGGCCATGGAGCACCTGCTTCCTCATGAGGTCGCCGAGCGGGAGCTGGAGATGCAGGAGGCGGCGGAGATCGAGGAGCGCCGGGAGGAGGAGTTGTGCGTGGCCGAGGTCGAGGTAGAGAAGAGTCTGCCCGTCGAGGAATCGGTGGTGGAGTACCAACGCGAGCTCTGGTGCAGCCAGTACACTACAAAAAAAAGACACATCCGTGACATTTTGGGCCGAACAAAAATGTTTTCTGTCATACTTGTGACACTTCTATGACGATAATTGTGACAAAACCTGGTATCATCATAGATGTGGTGGGCTCCTACTTCTATGACTAAAAATCATGACAGAAAATGGGCTTTTCGTCCTGGGCGGGCCGGAGACACAGCTGCATGACATTCTTTGGGCCGTCCATGACGGAAAAAACCGTGGCAGAAGCGAGGGCGAGGAAAATATCGGGGTGTTCCCGGTTACGGTGGGTGGTCGGTGCTGAGCGATGCGCGTTTCTCTCATACACGCACGCGCATGGGTGCGAGGGGTTAGGCTCTAGCGGAACCCGAGCGAGGCGTTGGGCTCTAACTGAACCCGAGCGATTGCACTGCAGGCTACGCGTTACTGAACCCGAGCGATCGATCGATGGCTGTTAACTGAATGTGATCGAGCGATTCCTTCGCTACTGCTGCTAACTGATGAAGGAAATATGCCCTAGAGGCAATAATAAAGTTATTATTTATTTCCTTATATCATGATAAATGTTTATTATTCATGCTAGAATTGTATTAACCGGAAACATAATACATGTGTGAATACATAGACAAACAGAGTGTCACTAGTATGCCTCTACTTGACTAGCTCGTTAATCAAACATGATTAAGTTTCCTAGCCATTGGCATGGGTTGTCATTTGATTAACGGGATCACATCATTAGGAGAATGATGTGATTGACTTGACCCATTCCGTTAGCTTAGCACTCGATCGTTTAGTATGTTGCTATTGCTTTCTTCATGACTTATACATGTTCCTATGACTATGAGATTATGCAACTCCCGTTTACCGGAGGAACACTTTGTGTGCTACCAAACGTCATAACGTAACTGGATGATTATAACGGTGCTCTATAGGTGTCTCCGAAGGTACTTGTTGGGTTGGCGTATTTTGAGATTAGGATTTGTCGCTCCAATTGTCGGAGAGGTATCTCTGGGCCCACTCGGTAATGCACATCACTTAAGCCTTGCAAGCGTTGCAACTAATGAGTTAGTTGCGGGATGATGTATTACGGAACGAGTAAAGAGACTTGCCGGTAACGAGATTGAACTAGGTATTGAGATACCGACGATCGAATCTCGGGCAAGTAACATACCGATGACAAAGGGAACAACGTATGTTTCTATGCGGTCTGACCGATAAAGATCTTCGTAGAATATGTGGGAGCCAATATGAGCATCCAGGTTTCGCTATTTGTTATTGACCGGAGACGTGTCTCGGTCATGTCTACATAGTTCTCGAACCTGTAGGGTCCGCACGCTTAAAGTTTCGATGACAGTTATATTATGAGTTTATATGTTTTGATGTACTGGAGGTTGTTCGGAGTTCTGGATGTGATCACGGACAAGAAGAGGAGTCTCGAAATGGTCGAGACATGAAGATTGATATATTGGAAGCCTATCTCTGGATATCGGAAGTGTTCCGGGTGAAATCGGGATTTTACCGGAGTACTGGAGGAGTTACCGGAACCCCCCGGGGGTTAATGGGCCATAGTGGGCCTTAGTGGAGAAGAGGAGAGGCGGCAAGGGCAAGGGCCGCGCACCCCTCCCCCCTAGTCCGAATAGGACAAGGAGAGGGGGGCGGCGCCCCCCCTTTTATTCTTCTCCTCCACCTCTTTTCCCCTCTTCTCCTAATCCAACAAGGAAAAGGGAGGGAGTCCTACTCCCGGTGGGAGTAGGACTCCTCCTGGCGCGCCCCCTCCTGGCCGGCCACACCTGCCCCCTTGCTCCTTTATATACGGGGGCACCCTAGAGACAACAATTGATCGATTGATCTTTTAGCCGTGTGCGGTGCCCTCCTCCACCATAGTCCACCTCGATAATACTGTAGCGGTGCTTAGGCGAAGCCCTACGTCGGTAGAACATCATCATCGTCACCACGCCGTCGTGCTGACGAAACTCTCCCTCAACACTCGGCTGGATCGGAGTTCGAGGGACATCATCGGGCTGAACGTGTGCTGAACTCGGAGGTGCCATGCGTTCGGTACTTGATCGGTCGGATCGTGAAGACGTACGACTACATCAACCGCGTTGTGCTAACGCTTCCGCTTTCGGTCTACGAGGGTACGTGGACAACACTCTTCCCTCTCGTTGCTATGCAACACTCTTCTCCAAATTTAGTTGAACCGAGTGTGGCTACGCCTGGTCCTTGCGAAGGTTAAAACAACACCAACTTGACAAACTATCGTTGTGGTTTTGATGTGTAGGTAAGAACGGTTCTTGCTAAGCCCGTAGCAGCCACGTAAAACTTGCAACACAAAGGAGAGGACATCTAACTTGTTTTTGCAGGGCATGTTGTGATGTGATATGGTCAAGACATGATGCTAAATTTTATTGTATGAGATGATCATGTTTTGTAACCGAGTAATCGGCAACTGGTAGGAGCCATATGGTTGTCGCTTTATTGTATGCAATGCAATCGCCCTGTAATGCTTTACTTTATCACTAAGCGGTAGCGATAGTCGTAGAAGCATAAGATTGGCGAGACGACAACGATGCTACGATGAAGATCAAGGTGTCGCGCCGGTGACGATGGTGATCATGACGGTGCTTCGGAGATGGAGATCACAAGCACAAGATGATGATGGCCATATCATATCACTTATATTGATTGCATGTGATGTTTATCTTTTATGCATCTTATCTTGCTTTGATTGACGGTAGCATTATAAGATGATCTCTCACTAAATTTCAAGACAAAAGTGTTCTCCCTGAGTACGCACCGTTGCCAAAGTTCGTCGTGCCCAGACACCACGTGATGATCGGGTGTGATAAGCTCTACGTCCATCTACAATGGGTGCAAGCCAGTTTTGCACACGCAGAATACTCAGGTTAAACTTGACGAGCCTAGCATATGCAGATATGGCCTCGGAACACTGAGACCGAAAGGTCGAGCATGAATCATATAGTAGATATGATCAACATAGTGATGTTCACCATTGAAAGCTACTCCATTTCACGTGATGATCAGTTATGGTTTAGTTGATTTGGATCACGTGATCACTTAGAGGATTAGAGGGATGTCTATCTAAGTGGGATTTCTTAAGTAATATGATTAATTGAACTTAAATTTATCATGAACTTAGTACCTGATAGTATCTTGCTTGTCTATGTTGATTGTAGATAGATGGCTCGTGATGTTGTTCCGTTGAATTTTAATGCGTTCCTTGAGAAAGCAAAGTTGAAAGATGATGGTAGCAATTACACGGACTGGGTCCGTAACTTGAGGATTATCCTCATTGCTGCACAGAAGAATTACGTCCTGGAAGCACCGCTGGGTGCCAGGCCTGCTGCTGATGCAACTGACGACGTTAAGAATGTCTGGCAGAGCAAAGCTGATGACTACTCGATAGTTCAATGTGCCATGCTTTACGGCTTAGAACCGGGACTTCAACGACGTTTTGAACGTCATGGAGCATATGAGATGTTCCAGGAGTTGAAGTTAATATTTCAAGCAAATGCCCGGATTGAGAGATATGAAGTCTCCAATAAGTTCTACAGCTGCAAGATGGAGGAGAATAGTTCTGTCAGTGAGCATATACTCAAAATGTCTGGGTATAATAATCACTTGATTCAACTGGGAGTTAATCTTCCAGATGATAGCGTCATTGACAGAATTCTTCAATCACTGCCACCAAGCTACAAGAGCTTCGTGATGAACTATAACATGCAAGGGATGGATAAGATGATTCCCGAGCTCTTTGCAATGCTAAAGGCTGCGGAGGTAGAAATCAAGAAGGAGCATCAAGTGTTGATGGTCAATAAGACCACCAGTTTCAAGAAAAAGGGCAAAGGGAAGAAGAAGGGGAACTTCAAGAAGAACAGCAAGCAAGTTGCTGCTCGGGAGAAGAAACCCAAGTCTGGACCTAAGCCTTAGACTGAGTGCTTCTACTGCAAGCAGACTGGTCACTGGAAGCGGAACTGCCCCAAGTATTTGGCGGATAAGAAGGATGGCAAGGTGAACAAAGGTATATGTGATATACATGTTATTGATGTGTACCTTACTAGAGCTCGCAGTTGCACCTGGGTATTTGATACTGGTTCTGTTGCTAATATTTGCAACTCGAAACAGGGACTACGGATTAAGCGAACACTGGCCAAGGACGAGGTGACGATGCACGTGGGAAACGGTTCCAAAGTCGATGTGATCGCCGTCGGCACGCTACCTCTACATCTACCTTCGGGATTAGTATTAGACCTAAATAATTGTTATTTGGTGCTAGCGTTGAGCATGAACATTATATTGTTATTTGGTTCCGACTTGTTTGACGCGAGACGGTTATTCATTTAAATAAGAGAATAATGGTTGTTCCATTTATATGAGTAATATCTTTTATGGTCATGCACCCTTGAAGAGTGGTCTATTTTTGAAGAATCTCGATAGTAGTGATACACATATTCATAATGTTGAAGCCAAAAGATGCAGAGTTGATAATGCTAGTGCAAGTTATTTATGGCAATGTCGTTTAGGTCATATCGGTGTAAAGCGCCTGAAGAAACTCCATACCGATGGACTTTTGGAACCACTTGATTATGAATCACTTGGTACTTGCGAACCGTGCCTCATGGGCAAGATGACTAAAACGCCGTTCTCCGGTACTATGGAGAGAGCAACAGATTTGTTGGAAATCATACATACAAATGTATGTGGTCCGATGAATGTTGAGGCTCGTGGTGGATATCGTTATTTTCTCACCTTCACAGATGATTTAAGCAGATATGGGTATATCTACTTAATGAAACATAAGTCTGAAACGTTTGAAAAGTTCAAAGAATTTCAGAGTGAAGTTGAAAATCATCGTAACAAGAAAATAAAGTTTCTACGATCTGATCGTGGAGGAGAATATTTGAGTTACAAATTTGGTCTACATTTGAAACAATGCGGAATAGTTTCGCAACTCACGCCACCCGGAACACCACAGCGTAATGGTATGTCCGAACGTCGTAATCGTACTTTACTAGATATGGTGCGATCTATGATGTCTCTTACTGATTTACCGCTATCGTTTTGGGGTTATGCTTTAGAGACGGCTACATTCACGTTAAATAGGGCACCATCGAAATCCGTTGAGACGACGCCTTATGAACTGTGGTTTGGCAAGAAACCAAAGTTGTCGTTTCTTAAAGTTTGGGGCTGCGATGCTTATGTGAAAAAGCTTCAACCTGATAAGCTCGAACCCAAATCGGAGAAATGTTTCTTCATAGGATACCCAAAGGAGATTGTTGGGTACACCTTCTATCACAGATCCGAAGGCAAGACATTCGTTGCTAAGAATGGATCCTTTCTAGAGAAGGAGTTTCTCTCGAAAGAAGTGAGTGGGAGGAAGTAGAACTTGATGAGGTAACTGTACCTGCTCCCTTATTGGAAAGTAGTTCATCACAGAAATCGGTTCCTGTGACGCCTACACCAATTAGTGAGTAAGTTAATGATGATGATCATGGAACTTCAGATCAAGTTGTTACTGAACCTCGTAGGTCAACCAGAGTAAAATCCGCACCAGAGTGGTACGGTAATCCTGTTCTGGAGGTTATGTTACTAGACCATGACGAACCTACGAACTATGAAGAAGCGATGGTGAGCCCAGATTCCGCAAAATGGCTTGAGGCCATGAAATCTGAGATGGGATCCATGTATGAGAACAAAGTGTGGACTTTGGTCGACTTGCCCGATGATCGGCAAAAAATTGAGAATAAATGGATCTTCAAGAAGAAGACTGACGCTGACGGTAATTTTACTGTCTATAAAGCTCGACTTGTTGCAAAAGGTTTTCGACAAGTTCAAGGGATTGACTACGATGAGACCTTCTCACCCGTAGCGATGCTTAAGTCTGTCCGAATCATGTTAGCAATTGCCGCATTTTATGATTATGAAATTTGGCAAATGGATGTCAAAACTGCATTCCTGAATGGATTTCTGGAAGAAGAGTTGTATATGATGCAACCGGAAGGTTTTGTCGATCCAAAGGGAGCTACCAAAGTGTGCAAGCTCCAGCGATCCATTTATGGACTGGTGCAAGCCTCTCGGAGTTGGAATAAATGCTTTGATAGTGTGATCAAAGCATTTGGTTTTGTACAGACTTTTGGAGAAGCCTGTATTTACAAGAAAGTGAGTGGGAGCTCTGTAGCATTTCTAATATTATATGTGGATGACATATTGCTGATTGGAAATGATATAGAATTTCTGGATAGCATAAAGGGATACTTGAATAAGATTTTTTCAATGAAAGACCTCGGTGAAGCTGCGTATATATTGGGCATCAAGATCTATAGAGATAGATCAAGACGCTTAATTGAACTTTCACAAAGCACATACCTTGACAAAGTTTTGAAGAAGTTCAAAATGGATCAAGCAAAGAAAGGGTTCTTGCCTGTGTTACAAGGTGTGAAGTTGAGTAAGACTCAATGCCCGACCACTGCAGAAGATAGAGAGAAAATGAAAGATGTTCCCTATGCTTCAACCATAGGCTCTATCATGTATGCAATGCTGTGTACCAGACCTGATGTGTGCCTTGCTATAAGTCTAGCAGGGAGGTACCAAAGTAATCCAGGAGTGGATCACTGGACAGCGATCAAGAACATCCTGAAATACCTTAAAAGGACTAAGGATATGTTTCTCGTTTATGGAGGTGACAAAGAGCTCATCGTAAATGGTTACGTTGATGCAAGCTTTGACACTGATCCGGACGATTCTAAATCGCAAACCGGATAAGTGTTTACATTGAACGATGGAGCTGTTAGTTGGTGCAGTTCTAAACAAAGCGTCGTGGCGGGATCTACATGTGAAGCGGAGTACATAGCTGCTTCGGAAGCGGCAAATGAAGGAGTCTGGATGAAGGAGTTCGTATCCGATCTAGGTGTCATACCTAGTGCATCGGGTCCAATGAAAATCTTTTGTGACAATACTGGTGCAATTGCCTTGGCAAAGGAATCCAGATTTCACAAGAGAACCAAGCACATCAAGAGATGCTTCAATTCCATCCGGGATTTAGTCCAGGTGGGAGACATAGAAATTTGCAAGATACATACGGATCTGAATGTTGCAGACCCGTTGACTAAGCCTCTTCCACGAGCAAAACATGATCAGCACCAAGTCTCGATGGGTGTTAGAATCATTACTGTGTAATCTAGATTATTGACTCTAGTGCAAGTGGGAGACTGAAGGAAATATTCCCTAGAGGCAATAATATAGTTATTATTTATTTCCTTATATCATGATAAATGTTTATTATTCATGCTAGAATTGTATTAACCGGAAACATAATACATGTGTGAATACATAGACAAACAGAGTGTCACTAGTATGCCTCTACTTGACTAGCTCGTTCATCAAACATGGTTAAGTTTCCTAGCCATTCACATGGGTTGTCATTTGATTAACGGGATCACATCATTAGGAGAATGATGTGATTGACTTGACCCATTCCGTTAGCTTAGCACTCGATCGTTTAGTATGTTGCTATTGCTTTCTTCATGACTTATACATGTTCCTATGACTATGAGATTATGCAACTCCCGTTTACTGGAGGAACACTTTGTGTGCTACCAAACGACACAACGTAACTGGGTGATTATAAAGGTGCTCTACAGGTGTCTCTGAAGGTACTTGTTGGGTTGGCGTATTTCGAGATTAGGATTTGTCACTCCGATTGTCGCCCACTCGGTAATGCACATCACTTAAGCCTTGCAAGCATTGCAACTAATGAGTTAGTTGCAGGATGATGTATTACGGAACGAGTAAAGAGACTTGCCGGTAACGAGATTGAACTAGGTATTGAGATACCGACAATCGAATCTCGGGCAAGTAACATACCGACGACAAAGGGAACAACGTATGTTGTTATGCGGTCTGACCGATAAAGATCTTCGTAGAATATGTGGGAGCCAATATGAGCATCCAGGTTCCGCTATTGGTTATTGACCGGAGTCGTGTCTCGGTCATGTCTACATAGTTCTCGAACCCGTAGGGTCCGCACGCTTAAAGTTTCGATGACAGTTATATTATGAGTTTATATGTTTTGATGTACCGAAGGTTGTTCGGAGTCCCGGATGTGATCACGGACATGACGAGGAGTCTCGAAATGGTCGAGACATGAAGATTGATATATTGGAAGCCTATGTTTGGATATCGGAAGTGTTCCGGGTGAAATCGGGATTTTACCGGAGTACCGGAGGGGTTACCGGAACCCCCCGGGGGTTAATGGGCCATAGTGGGCCTTAGTGGAGAAGAGGAGAGGCGGCCAGGGGAAGGGCCACGCGCCCCTCCCCCCTAGTCCGAATAGGACAAGGAGAGGGGGGCGGCGCCCCCCTTTCCTTCTTCTCCTCCACCTCTTTTCCCCTCTTCTCCTAATCCAAGAAGGAAAAGGGAGGGAGTCCTACTCCCGGTGGGAGTAGGACTCCTCCTGGCGCGCCCCCTCATGGCCGGCCACACCCCCCCTTGCGCCTTTATATACGGGGGCAGGGGGCACCCTAGAGACAACAATTGATCGTTTGATCTTTTAGCCGTGTGCGGTGCCCCCTCCACCATAGTCCACCTCGATAATACTGTAGCGGTGCATAGGCGAAGCCCTACGTCGGTAGAACATCATCATCGTCACCACGCCGTCGTGCTGACGAAACTCTCCCTCAACACTCGGCTGGATCGGAGTTCGAGGGACGTCATCGGGCTGAACGTGTGCTGAACTCGGAGGTGCCGTGCGTTCGGTAATTGATCGGTTGGATCGTGAAGACGTACGACTACATCAACCGCGTTGTGCTAACGCTTCCGCTTTCGGTCTACGAGGGTACGTGGACAACACTCTTCCCTCTCGTTGCTATGCATCACCATGATCTTGCGTGTGCGTAGGAATTTTTTTGAAATTACTACGTTCCCCAACAACTGAAGCCGATCGATGCTGCCTCTGGATGAACAATGAGCGTTGCTGGGGGGTTTGGAAGAACAGTTTCCGGTGGGGGTGGATGAACAGGACCCCGTGGTGTTGCCTCTGGATGAACAGGACCCCGATCGATCGAGCTGGTTGGGGCTGGATGAACAGGACCCTGTGGAGGGCTGGATGAACAAGACCACCCCATGGAGGGCTGGATGAACAGTAGACGGTGGAGGGCTGGATGAACAGTAGACGGTGGAGGGCTGGATGAACAGTAGCCCATGGAGGGGTGGTTGAACAGGAGCCCGTGGAGAGGGCTGGTTGAACAGTAGCTGGTGGAGTAGCGCGCGGTGGAGGCTGGATGAACAGGAGCCCGTGGATGAACAGTCGCAGGTGGAGGCTGGAGTAGGTCGACGGTGGATGAACAGTAGCCCGTGGAGGCTGGAGGGGGTCGACGGTGGAGATGAACAGTATCCCGTGGAGTCCCGTTTGGCGGCACGCCACACCCCTCCCGATGAACAGGAGCCCCGTTTTGACTGTAGCGCTCCAACACAAGTCCGTACCTCCGTTTTGCGGTACGCCACACCCCTCCCGATCAACAGGACCCCCGTTTCGACCGTAGGAGGTCTGTTTCCTCCGTTTTGCGGTACGCCAGACCCCTCCCGATGAACATGATCCTGTTTCGAACATGGTCGGTCGAACACAAGGCCGTTTCCTCCGTTCTGCGGTACACGAGGCCTCGTTTCCATCGACTGTTCCGTCCAAGCCCTCCTGATGAACACGACGACGCATTCCGTTCCGACCCAGCCGGTTGGCTTCCCATGAACACGACGACACAGTTTCTCCTTTCCGACCCAGCCATGTACACGAGCCCTGGCCGTACGTATGCACGAGTAGGCGTTCGAGACCCTGCCCGTATGTACGTACGTGGCCGTATTTTCTTTCTTGCACACTGGCCGCTTTATGTACGTGTACATGCTACGTACGCGCCTCTACTATGACACGTGCGCGCCTCGACATCGACCAGTATGTACGTACACGTTCGCGACCAGAATGACAACGCTACGTACGCTTCGACCAGGTGGGTCCCGACTGTCAGGCACTTCCTTGCGTGCGAAGATGTAGATGGTGGGTCCCAACAGTCAGGGGGGCGAATCATTTTTTTTGCCCGGACGCACTTCCTTGCGTGCGAAGATATAGCTGTGGGTCCCAGCAGTCAGGGGGAAATGTTTTTTTTCACGAAATACGGTGGCCCGTCCGGTGGGTCCCCGCTGTCAGGTGGAGGAATAATTATTTTGCGCGTAATAAGGAGGCACTTCCTTGCTGCGGCCGTGGACCCAGCTGTCAGCCTCTCCATGTACAGTCCATATTCGATGGAAGCCGTTCCTTGACCACATTGACCACGCCACGCCGAGAGCACCAGGGCGGTGGACGACGGCGAGGCCTAGGAAGGGGACGACGCGGAGCCGGGGAAGACGTGGCAGTGGATGCCCACGCGTAGAGGAGTATGAGGGTTTACTAGTTCGCTGCGGTGTGAGGCTGCCGTCGCCGCAGAATAACATGGGTTGTTGGTGAGTAGAGGGATGGCCTGGCCAACGGTGGGAGTAGTAGGGGGCGGTGAGGCCTCTGCCGCATCGCAGCCGGCCACGGGAGGCAGGAGCACGAGGCATGACCGGCGCTGGTTTGGGCGGCTGGAGCAAGAAGACCAGAGGTTGAAGAAGCACTACGGTCGTTGGATGGACATCGTACGGTCACTGGAGCTAGAATCGTGCATAGTGACTAAGTTGACAAAGCCCTCTGTCCCCGTCAACTCAGTAGGCCCACAAGTCAGCCTGCCACTATACTGGGTCCCAGCTAGCAGGGGGAGTATTCATTTTTTTGTGCGTAATAAGGAGGAACTTCTTTGCATGCGAAGATATAGCTGGTGGGTCCGAGCTGTTAGCGGCGGTAACGTTTTTTCGCGAAATACAGAGGCCTTTTCGGTGGGTCCCAGATGTCAGGTGGAGGAATCATTATTTTGCGCATAATAAGGAGGCATTTCCTTGCGTGCGGACGTGGACCCAGTTGTTAGACCCTCCACATACAGTCCACTTCAGATGCATGTCGGTTGTTGACCATGTTGATCAGGCCGCGCTGAGAGCACCAGGGCGGTGGACGACGGCGAGGCGTAGGAAGGGAACAACACGGAGGCAGGGAAGACTCGACAGTTGTTTACCACGCGGATGGGAGTACGACCGTACGAGGGTTTACTGGTTCGTCTGCCGTCGCCGGAGAATAACAGCAGGTGTGGGTTAGTAGAGGGATGACTAGGCCAGCGATGAGAGTACGGTGGGGCGGTGAGGCCTGCGCGGCAGCACAGCCGGCCGCGGGGAGGAGTGAGCAGGCAGTCCTGTCGGCGCTTGTTTGAGCGCCTGGAGCAGGAAGAGCAGAGATTGAAGAAGCACGACGGCCGTTGGATGGACATCCAACAATCACTACTTGTGCGTCAACCTTTTTTTTAGGAAAGCCTCAAATCTGTGGAAAACATCATACATCCCATCTGCCATTATTTCTAACTAGGAAAGTGGCCCGCTCGATGCGCGGGCAATGTCTTTTAAACCTCTGTCATATTTTATCATTAAATTTCTTATATAGTGCGAGATTACAAATATTCTATAATCCATTCGAATATTTTGATTATCATTCATTATTTTTATAGTACATAAATATTGGTAGTAATAATAAATCTGAACCTAATTAATAAGGATTAACAAAAATTTATCACTTCACACCTAGATGTAATAATATTTTATTGAAATTTTCCGAATCTACCATTGATTTTTTTTTTCCGGAGTTCAATTTTGTTAGATCTTTGGAAGAAATTAAACATCATGTATATATTCATATTATTGTGTTTCATGTAGTCTTGCACTCTAAAGAATTACAACTTTTGCTTGGATTCTATTATATGTGTACACTTCAGAACACATGACTCCAGAAAAATTTTGTAGTCAAATTTGAGCATTACATTCATGAAGAAAAAACCCATTACAACTCATGTGTACCACAACAGATTGAATAATAAGGTTATTTGGTTTGTCAATTACCATGATGGAGGTGATTCAATGGAAGCAGTTATAATGGGGCCTTTGGTGCTGAACTATACAAATTTATGCCTCATATATTTGTATGATAAATAAATAATAGGCTTTAATTGTTCTTTTTGAATATTATATGGTGTACAATAGAACATGCCGAAATTGTGTGAGAAAAGCGATGATGGTGTAGATACATAGTGTGGTTTCAGGATAACATTTTGATTGATAGAGAAAGCACGATGCGTTGCATAACCTTTTCTAGCTAACTGGATACTTTGGATGTCCCCATCTGTCGTCGTTGCCAGCCGTTCTATCATGTTGCCTTGAATTTTGGTGAAGGGTGAGATTAGTAGCATGATAATAGAAATCAAGTGGCATGAGAATGTAACTACTTGATATTTGAATTCTATCATTCCAGGTTGAAATCTCCTGAGATGGATACGGCTTGTCCTTGGCGGCGTAGGTGTAGATACTCATGTTACCAATCCTAGGATGTCATCTTTGATATCTGTGTGTCGTACATCTGGTTCTTCAGCCACTGTTTAGAACGATACCCCATCCACATGCATGCTTCATCATCTGCTTGCTTCATAAATCTCGATTACTTTGACCTTCCCTAGGTTTGAATTTTTTCTCTGTTTAGGATGTGCTCATAGTAATGTGAAAAACCAAGTTTTCTTCTACCACAATGGTATGTGTACAGATAGATACGATTGATAATTCTAAGACCGTAAAAGATAAAATACCTAAGTTTGGAGGAAAAATCATTTTTTTTGCAGAATTATCTGTTCTGGTCAACTTCTAGTGGACCATTTAGAACCGGTGAATTTTGAGCTTTTGGTTTGCTTGATTTCCTCTATTTCATTACCATGTTAGTCTCTCTATATTTAACATAAGCGACAAAGCTGACCGGTTCCTAGAATGCAAAGCTAGCCATCCTTGTTGATTGATTCTGCCCAGAGTCAAACACGCACGTACACACACATGAAGTAAAGATGATGGATTCCCCTCTTATGTAACATAACAAAGCTCCTGATTGATTCGCTCCCGGCCGGCCGAGAAAGACAATGCAACACATGTACAGTTACGATGTGCACCTGATGGATGTACGTTTGCAAAAATCTGAATGGGTGATTGTTTTTTGACCTGACACGTGATTTTCATTAGGTAGATGGGCGGTTGATCTTCTATGTCCTGGACACATGAGGACGGTTTTTTTTGGACGTGGACACGTGATTTTCTTTAGCTATTTATAGACGGACGGGTGATTCTTTTTTTTTTTCTGGACCTCAACACGCGATAGTTCTCTAACCTAGACACCAGGACATGTCAGGACCGGTGTATTTTTTTTACCTGGACAATTGATTTTCTTTAGCTACAGGAAGGGCAATTCTTATTTTTCTTTTTATGTGGATACGTGATTGTTTTAGACGTGAGGACAATTTTCTAGGAGCATAAGGTTTTATGTAATGGCAATGGTGGGTAATTTACAGAGGATGATATTGGTGGGTTATTTCTTGAGCTCTAAAGTAGATCTAACGGTTATTATTTCCTGAAATATAAAATTAAAGGACAAATGTTTCTAATTTTTGTGAGATTTAGTAGTTTATTTATCTTTTTCTGGTTAACCCATCAAGTACTTTTACTATAAAAAATAATAGATAGATTTCTAATTTCTAATTGTAATTTCTAATTTCTGTTATCTATTTTCTAATTCTAATTTGGTGAGGTATTTTCTGTAACTTTTGTCATAGTTTCTTAATTACAGGATGTACTATTTCTTTTCTATGTTTGAAATACCCACATAGATACTCTCGATCGGACATAAATTATACTTTCGATGGCTGTAAACGGAAAAAAGGGAATGTAAAGAAATACATAAAACTTCAGTTATAGTTTTTTCTTCTGCAAAGAAATAATTTAGCACATGTGATCAATAAAAAAAGAGTGATGGTAATCATGCATATATATGGTGTTAATCCCATCAAATTTCTCATTCTCGAAAGGCCATCACATGTGTATCCCAATCGTATCTATCTTACCCAATGATGGCTGTGTAGCTAGCAGAGGAAACCCAGAAATATATATGTGCCTGCATAGCTACAATGATTTGGTTGATAATTTTTCAAACAAAAATTAGTTGAATAGAAATGTATGGTACTTTGTAGTTTATACTTATATATCAATATCAGTATGGGCTCCTCGCACATGGCCTTATCCTGGAATCACTAAATCTTTCCACTCCCTGGTAGCTATCAACGTGGATGATGCAAGACCAGGATTATGGTGGCAACCCCCTCAGATCCACGCTACCAAGTACTTCCTGTCAGAACGACGCCGAAGAAAAGCTAACTTTCACCCAAGGATTACTGCAAGCCGATGCTTTACAAAGAAGCAAACATGCACGTACTTAAACTCTTGATCGATCCTTGTATATGCTAACTCCAATGATTTGGACATGCACGAACAGAACAACCTAGGCTGCTCGATACTGCCGCTGGAATAATCAATCAACTTTGTTATTCATGTTGTGTACGTACACCAGCCAGCAGCAGGGTTTATCGAAGTCACACCTTCAACTCTTCATGTATGACCTTAAGCGCCCTGACATTTCCTGGACACGGCCGTTCACGATCTCGGAAGCTGCATGTCTTCCTGCACATCATCTTCTCGTCATACAAATCTGTAAAAAAAAATCCTTGCGATTGGCGCCGCCTACGACCTCGGAAGCTGTATGTGTTCCTGCGCACCATCTTCTCGTCCTATACAAATCTGCAAAAAAAAAAAGAATTTTATGTAGGAGAGGGAAGGGATCTAAGTAGTGGACATGGAGCTACAGAGAAAATCTATGGGATGCCTATGAATGCAAAGGGATCTACGTAGTGGACGTGGAGCTAAAGGAAAAATCCATGTGATGTCCGATGGTGAAAGTGTCAATGGTTGGAGGATCACGTACGTACGTAGATGTGGCCGGCGGCAGCGATGCATGGAGAAATCTAGAAAAATAGGTTTTGGGAGAGGTGGCCGGCGGCTGCCATGGGGAAATCTAGGAAAATAGGTTTAGGGGCTAGATTGGACACATACGTGTAAATAAAATTAGCCATATATACTTGGTGGCATTGGTGGGTAATTTATTCAACTTAAAAGTGGATCTAACGGTTGTAAATTTTTGATTTACTAAATGAAAGGTTGGATATCTCTGTTTTTTGTAGGAATTTCTAGCTTATTTTCTTTTTTCTGGTTACCCGTTAATTACTTTTTATATATAATAGATAATTTACAGCCTATTTGCTAATCTTAAGGTTTTTTGAGCCCATATTCTTTTTGTTAACATTACAACCCATATTGTGGCCACGGTTAAAAAATTATACGAAATTTTGCATATTTCGGTGCGGTCCGAACTGTTTTTAATCCTGAAATTTCGAGTCACATTCAAACTGATTTTAAAAATAAATGTATATCAATATAAAATCCAACAAATTGCCCACGCATAAAAATCAATGCAATTTAAAATCTCGAAATGAAATAAAGAAATTTGTAACTAATTGCCGGTTTGATGTGTTTTAAAAATGTACAACCCATTTCTCATTACTGATAGGCCATTTTCTCGGCCAGCCGAATGAAGCTCTTCTCGTCTGGACAGATTTGCAGCCCAACAGGCCTGACAAAGCGACTTACTTGGCAAATCACAAAAAACTGGGCTGTGGCCATGAACCCAGCTGCAGCCGTGGACCCAACTGTCAGCCTCTTCACGTACAGTACTCTTTCGATGGAAGTCGATCATTGACCACATTGACCATACCGCGCCCAGAGCACCAAGGCGGTGGACGACGGCGAGGCCTAGGAAGGGGACGACGCAGAGCCGGGGAAGACGCGGCAGTGGATGCCCACGCGGAGAGGAGTACGAGGGTTCACTGGTTTGGCTGCGGTGCAAGACTACCGTCGCCGAAGAATAACAGGGGGTGTGGGTGAGTGGAGGGATGGCCTGACCAGCGGTGGGAGTAGTATGGGGCGGTGAGGCCTCCGCGGCAGCACAGCCGGCCACGGGAGGCAGGAGCAGGCGGCACGACCGGCGCTGCTTTGGGCGGCTAGAACAAGAAGACCAGAGGTTGAAGAAGCACCAAGGCCGTTGGATGGACATCGTACGGTCACTGGAGCTAGAATCGTTCATATTGACTAAGTTGACAAAGTCCTCCGTCCCCGTCAACTTAGTAGGCCCACAAGTCAGCCTCCCACCATGGTGGGTCCCAGCTGGCAGGGGGGTATTCATTTTTTGTGCGCAATAAGGAGGCACTTCCTTGCGTGCGAAGATATAGTTGGTGGGTCCGACCTGTCAGCGGAGGGAACGTTTTTTTCGTGAAATACAGAGGCCCTTCCGGCCGGTCCCAGATGTCAGGTAGAGGAATCATTATTTTGCGTGTAATAAGGAGGCATTTCCTTGTGTGCGGCCGTGGACCCAGCTGCCAGCCTCTTCACGTACAGTCCACTTCCGATGGATGTCGTTCGTTGACCACGTTGACCACGCCGCGCCGAGAGCACCAGGGCGGTGGACGACGGCGAGGCCTACGAAGGGAACGACACGGAGCCGTGGAAGACACGACAGTGGCTGCCTACGCAGTGGAGAGTACGACGGTTGACTGGTTCGGCTGCCGTCGCCGGAAAATAACAGGAGGTGTGGGTGAGTAGAGGGATAGACAGGCGAGGGATGCGAGTATACGATGGGGCCGTAAGGCCTGCCCGGCAGCATAGCCGGCCACGGGAGGCGGGAGCAGGCGGTTCCGACGGCGCTGGTTTGGGCGGCTGGGGCAGGAAGATCAGAGACTGAAGAAGCACGATTGCCGTTAGATTGACATCTAACGGTTTGACGCTGGTAGAGTCGATTGTTGACTAAGTTTCTTTTTTGAGAAACCTTGTGTACGCATGAACTTAGTAGGCTCACAAGTCAGCCTCCAAATCTGTGGCACACAACATAGAGCCCATTTGCTCATTTTTAAGTAATTTATTACAGCCCATTTTCTGCCCAGGACCACGGTCAAAAAGTTCAACCTTATTTTGCATATTTCGGTGGAGTCCGAACTTTTGTAATCCCGAAATGATAATCATTTTTTAAGAACTTATTGATTTGCCAAAAAATTGTTTTGTTTTTGTAAGCAAATAAGACGTGGGACAATTGAGTTGGTTTAAGGGAAGACCAGTGGTAAAAAAGATCAGCGCTGGGAGGGAAAACAATAACAAAAATAAGGATGTAAATATGAAAAGGGAATTTTATGTATTTTCAATATAATGATACGTGTATATGAACTAGTAAAACTATAGGTAGAGATTCGAAAACGGATGTAGGACATGCGTTTCAAGAGGAAAATAGAACTGGGCTGTGTGCTTGATTCAGTAAAAAAACTGCCTGCGGATGTTGTAAGACAAAATATAACTAACGCTGGCGGGCCAGAGGCCAGTAGATACCTGCTGGATCTTTATGCCTCGTTGTCGTCATGGGCTGGGCTTGTTAAAAACAAAACCAAGCCTGTGCAGTCTACAGCCCAGTTGAAAATTGCTCGACCTGAAAAAACAATATACGTGCTCAATAAACGAGAGAATTCTGCAAGTACAGACTGATAACTGGGATGCAACAGGGATATTGTTTTTTCATCGTGATAATAAGAGCATGCACTTGTTTCGAAAAATTTGGAGAACTGGGAATTCGAACGGCAGGTGCTTATGCTACCCATCAAATAAAAATTAGGTGCCTGAAAATTCGTTTCGAAACAAATGATTCAGCTTTATATCCACGTCGACCCTCGGCATGATGGTTGGAAGCAAATGCCAAGTTCATACCAAAAGATCGTTAACAACAATACCAACTTGCGGACGACAAGGTAGTACAAGTACCAATACCAAACTAACTTATAATCTTTTTACTCCTGGCCCTAGTGTTCGTCCGGTAGAAAATCTTGCAGAGGACCAGCTCCCGCTCCTTCTCTTGCTCCAGGTCCCCGAGGTGGTACTGGTGCATCACCCAGTTGGTCCTCTGCTGGTCGAAGTTCTTGTTGGTGTGCAGCACCAGAACCTTTTTGCTGCCCGTCTGCCGGCCGTTGACCATCACCGGCAAGGAATTGCCGGTGTTGTGCCACATCGCGTGCATGCCGCACTCCGACTGTGTCTTGCGACGCGTCCACGTGCCCCTTTTGAACGCCCTGGAATTGCGCTGGAAGAAATGCTTGCTTAGGCCACTCAGTGTGATACCTGCAGTATTGTCAAATACAGGTTTTATAGTACGTAGTTGGCATTTTCATAACATCTTTGGCATGTTGCAGTCACTTGTTTCACTTTTTATTAACTGTCAAATTGTAATTGCTTCACCAGGTCTGCCTCTAAAAAGAAAAATAGAGCTATAAACAAAGAAATATGTTTGTGCAAGTAGACGGCCGATCGGTGTCTTACCTGGAAGTTTCTCAGGATGGGTGCAGCATATGCCGTGCTCGCTGTCGATGGTTGGTATGAACAAATCGATGAGAGGGTAAGATCTCGCGCTGTCAGTACTCACTTTGGCCTCAACGTGCTCGATCAGCTCCTGATCCGTGGGATCGAACTTGACGCTAGCCGGCAGCACCGGCTAATCCTTCTTCGACCTGCATCGGTTAATTCTAGTTATATGGTACTCAATGTATGATCAATCGACTGTTTTAAGTGAATGATGAAACATTTCAACAGATAAGTGGTACTCCAAATCTGAAGTCCCGAATACCCGAACACGCCGCCGGGATTCTTGTGTCACCTCACGCGCAGCGTGTTGTCATGTCAATTCAATGTGTGGACATGATGAATAATTTGACCGACGTACACTAGTACTGCTACTGTACTACTTACTAGTCGTATTTAGTATCACATTTTAACCATAGGTTTAACTAACAAGTACGCACTTGAAGCCTAAGTGATATATATATATATATATATATATATATATATATATATATATATATATATATATATATATATATATGACAAATATTTCCTACAAGCAGTGGTAGTTACCACTACTTGCGTTTTGCATGTTGTATGTAGTATCTGTCAAAATTGAGAGTATGTTCGTGTAGTATGTAGTATATAATAATGTTTATGTAGTACATATACTATTTTTTAGGTAGTATGTGCCATATTTTGAGTACACTATTTTTTACGTACAAATATGTACGTATTTCGCGAATATAACAAAACTTTGGGCTCATATGATTTTTTCATGAAATTTGCTTTGAAATATCTTAAATATATTGTATGAACATATTTAGAATGATGAAGTAGTATATATACTACTACATTATAATATATGAGACATGTGGGGTAACTACCACCGGGTGGTAGGATGGATTTTCCCTACCACTCGGTGGTAGTTACCCCACATGTCTCATATACTACCATGTGGTACTATATATACTATTTTATTATTTTAAATATGTTCATATACTATATCTAAGATATTTCAAAACAAGTTACATGAGAAAATTGCATATGAACCCATAGTTTTTGTTATATTTGTGAAATACGTACATATTTGTACGTAAAAAAGAGCATACTCAAAACATGGTACATAATAACTAAAAGTTAGTATATATACTACCTAATCATTGTTATATAGTACATACTACACGTACATACTCTCGATTTCGACAGATACTACATACAACATACAAAACGCAAGTGGTGGTAACTATCACTGCTTGTAGGAAACATTTGTCATATATATATATATACACACACACACACACACACACACACACACACACTGCACAACATCTCCATCATCATTATCAGTACATCCTGCGTAGGTGAGTTAGGATGCACTTGATCCCAGAAAGGTATCTATCCTTCAAACCAGAGGATTGCTTCAAACTAACAACAGTGCATAATATCCAACAAAAGAGGGTCGTGCTACAACAGCAGAATACATGGCTCAGTCTATATATCAGTACGAATCAAGTTGTGCATATTTGCTGTTGGCATGAACCACATCGCCGCATGTCGGGTTTGCAAAAGCCATCCATCGCATGGAAGCTTGATGCCTTTCACACACTGAAGATTATCTGGCAACAAGCTGTGTCGACGAATCTCTGGATATGGTGATTCATGAAACCCATGGTATGATGTGTAAACACAGTCCCCCCTGGCGAATGGAAGTTGCATAGCACGGTAATCATCGCTGGTGATATGATCGATGATTGGTTGGATGATCAGATAATTGAGCCCGAGGAACATGGAGTGGTTGTCGAGGCTGTAAACCCGCCTCCAGTTGAATACGCCTGGCCCAACGGAGCTGTGATCATTCTCGAACACGAAGCAGCCATAGCCATCAATGTCACAAACGCCCCAGGCATTGTACTGCATGTGGTTTGATGAAATGGTTTGGTCAATTTGATACGTGCAAATGAGCATCAAATGACCACCGTCAGCTGAACGAGCGATAAACCACCACCCATCTGCTGGTATGATTCTAGGTCCTGGAATCATGAAGGCCAGCGCATTTGCGTCTGCTGCAAAAATTCAAGTTGGAGACCAAAAGGACAAAAATAAACAATCATGTTCAGAGTATGTGTGGAATTAAGATTATTATAACAGTGACACATATCATAGACATAGAATTGCAATGACGTGGTCATAATCATACCCTAAGTTAAAAAAAATAAGCCAATGGCTTTCATATTCTAGCAATATATCATGGTTCAAACATCATGTAACAATGAGAGGAAAACAGATATGACAGGGCCTACTCATATTCTACCATAGCACTTACTACAGTTATCATATCAACTCTAAGCAATAACATGCGCTGTTATAAAAATCCTGGAAATGAGAGTAACATATAGCAATCATGAGGTTATACTCATAATATCTACTCTAACAATCATTAGATACCAATTGTTCTCATATCAACTCTAACAATAACATGTGTGGTCATAAAAATCTAGGAAATGAGAGGAACATATAGCAATGATGTGGTTATAGACGTACTATATATTCTAAATTTGTAACAATGAACAGGCACTCGTATTCTTAAGGTAAAGATGAGATGAGATAGAACAATTATACGACGATAGATTCCACCAGTATAGGAAACCAATCTGTGCGTCGACCGCATAAACGATGCCATCGTGCACTATAGCATCAGACAAAAGTGTTGGGTGAAGAGGATCGACGATGAGCCATAACCATGCATGGCAACTGGATTCCAGATAGACTAATCCCATGTTGAACATGACAATGAGCTTGTAATCCATGTGGTCTTCTGATGGCGTGGGCACTTCGCAGATTACAACCTTCAGCAAACAGAGGTCGAGCCAAAAGCTTGATGCGTCTCGTGCGTAGTAGGCAGGAGTGTCCGGCGGGCCGTGAGGCTCGATGGCGGCGGTATCCAAAGATGGAAGGGTGATCTCTCGCTGGATGTCGATATCCAAGAGACGCCACGGACTACCGGATTGGTGGATGAGGACGATCCAGTTGGCCTTCATGCCCTCCCAGTAGTGGCCGCGCATGAAGGACAGGTGGACGGGTAGTGGTAGCATGTCGAGGGGCACCACAGCAACCTCCGTAGGATCGACAAGTCGGTGTCTGGGCCACCTGCGAGGATCGGGCATCAGCAAGCAGGGTGTCTTAAAAAGAGCCAGCCGCTTGCAGACGAGTAGACGGTACAAAGACACCGAGCATGCGGCCAGACGGACGGTCCTGAGTAGGTCCATACGATTACAGATCTGCTCCAAGAGAACAGGGAGGGAATTCCAATCGCGGCCCTGCGTGTCAGTCGGTTCTGCCATTGGGGTTTTCGGTGCCTGTGAGCCAGCGGGGAAGTGGATTCGGGCGGGCGAGCGAAGAAGCTTCTCCTCATGTGGCCGAGCAATGAGTGGGGGGATATGGTACACGCGAGCTACCAAGGAAGATAGCGCGGGCGGGCGAGCAGTGAGCCAGGGAAATGGTGTGGGGCCGACGATGGGGAAGAGAGGAGGAAGAAGAAGAGAGGAGGAAGAAGAGTGGAAGACGGGGAAGAAAGTGCATTAAATCTTAATTCTACTACTACTACCAGGATATACCGTCCTTCGGAGTGTAAATAGTTACACTGATGACATGTGGGTCTACCACAAGAGGGCCCATATGTCAGTTAATGGAGGACAGAAGCGTGCTCTACTAGCAAACATGATGGCAGTACTGGGTAAGGCTGATTTAGTTGTTGGAAATATGCCCTAGAGGCAATAATAAAATGGTTATTATTATATTTCCTTGTTCATGATAATTTTCTATTGTTCATGCTATAATTGTGTTATCCGGAAATCGTAATACATGTGTGAACACATAGACCATAACATGTCCCTAGTGAGCCTCTAGTTGACTAGCTCGTTGATCAATAGATGGTTACGGTTTCCTGACCATGGACATTGGATGTCATTGATAACGGGATCACATCATTAGAAGAATGATGTGATGGACAAGACCCAATCCTAAGCATAGCACTAGATCGTGTAGTTCGTTTGCTAAAGCTTTTCTAATGTCAAGTATCATTTCCTTAGACCATGAGATCATGCAACTCCCGGATACCGTAGGAATGCTTTGGGTGTACCAAACGTCACAACGTAACTGGGTGGCTATAAAGGTGCACTACAGGTATCTCCGAAAGTGTCTGTTGGGTTGGCACGAATCGAGACTGGGATTTGTCACTCCGTATGACGGAGAGGTATCTCCGGGCCCACTCGGTAATGCATCATCATAATGAGCTCAATGTGACTAAGTAGTTAGTCACGGGATCATGCATTACGGAATGAGTAAAGTGACTTGCCGGTAACGAGATTGAACGAGGTATTGGAATACCGACGATCGAATCTCGGGCAAGTAACGTACCGATAGACAAAGGGAATTGTATACGGGATTGATTGAATACTCGACATCGTGGTTCATCCGATGATATTATCGTGGAGCATGTGGGAGCCAACATGGGTATCCAGATCCCGCTGTTGGTTATTGACCGGAGAGTTGTCTCGGTCATGTCTACGTGTCTCCCGAACCCGTAGGGTCTACACACTTAAGGTTCGGTGACGCTAGAGTTGTAGAGATATTAGTATGCGGTTAACTGAAAGTTGTTCGGAGTCCCGGATGAGATCCTGGACGTCACTAGGAGTTCCGGAATGGTCCGGAGGTAAAGATTTATATATAGGAAGTCCAGTTTCGGCCACCGGGAGAGTTTCGGGGGTCACCGGTATTGTACCGGGACCACCGGAAGGGTCCCGGGGGTCCACCGGGTGGGGCCACCTATCTCGGAGGGCCCCATGGGCTGAAGTGGCGTGGGAACCAGCCCCCGGTGGGCTGGTGTGCCCCACCCAAGGGCCCAAGGTGCCTGGGGTTGGAAACCCTATGGGGCCGTTGCCCCCCGAGGGGGCATGCGCCCCCCTGGTTGGAAACCCTAAGGGGGCCGTTGCCCCCCGAGGGGCCGCCGCCCCGGGGGCCGCCGCCCCCCTCTAGATGGGATCTCCAAGGGGGGCATGCGCCCCTAGCCCCTATATATAGTGGAGGAGAGGGAGGGCAGCTGCACCCTAAGCCCTGGCGCCTCCCTCTCCCTCCCGTGACACCTCTTCCTCCTTCAGTAGCGCTTGGTCAAGCCCTGCTGGAATCCCGCTGCTTCCACCACCACACCGTCGTGCTGCTGGATCTCCATCAACTTCTCCTTCCACCTTGCTGGATCAAGAAGGAGGAGACGTCTCCGCTCCGTACGTGTGTTGAACGCAGAGGTGCCGTCTGTTCGGCGCTAGGATCATCGGTGATTTGGATCACGACGAGTACGACTCCATCAACACCGTTCTCTTGAACGCTTCCGCTCGCGATCTACAAGGGTATGTATATGCACTCCTCTATCTCTCGTTGCTAGATGACTCCATAGATGGATCTTGGTGATGCGTAGAAAATTTTAAATATCTGCAACGATCCCCAACAGTGGCATCATGAGCTAGGTCTATGCGTAGTTTCTATGCACGAGTAGAACACAAGTTGTTGTGGGCGTCGATTTTTTCAATTTACTTGTCGTTATTAGTCTTATCTTGATTCGGCGGCATCGTGGGATGAAGCGGCCCGGACCGACCTTACACGTACGCTTACGTGAGACAGGTTCCACCGACTGACATGCACTAGTTGCTTAAGGTGGCTAGCGGGTGTCTGTCTCTCCCACTTTAGTCGGATCAGATTCGATGAAAAGGGTCCTTATGAAGGGTAAATAGAAATGGGCATATCACGTTGTGGTTTTGGCGTAGGTAAGAAACGTTCTTGCTAGAAACCTATAGCAGCCACGTAAAAGTTTGCAACAACAGTTAGAGGACGTCTAACTTGTTTTTGCAGCATCTGTCATGTGATGTGATATGGCCAGAAGAATGTGATGAATGATATATGTGATGTATGAGATTGATCATGTTCTTGTAATAGGAATCACGACTTGCATGTCGATGACTATGACAACCGGCAGGAGCCATAGGAGTTGTCTTAATTTATTTATGACCCGCGTGTCAACTGAAACGTCATGTAATTACTTTACTTTATTGCTAACCATTAGCCATAGTAGTAGAAGTAATAGTTGGCAAGACAACTTCATGAAGACACGATGATGGAGATCATGGTGTCATGTGGGTGACAATGATGAACATGGCACCCCGAAGATGGAGATCAAAAGGAGCAAAATGATATTGGCCATATCATGTC
This sequence comes from Triticum aestivum, assembly GCF_018294505.1. Classification (NCBI taxonomy): domain Eukaryota; kingdom Viridiplantae; phylum Streptophyta; class Magnoliopsida; order Poales; family Poaceae; genus Triticum; species Triticum aestivum. The sequence goes on along the minus strand of NC_057811.1, from coordinate 73,118,303 downwards.
ACTATTTGATTGCATGTGATGTTTATCATGTTTTACATCTTATTTCCTTAGAACGACGGTAGCATAAATAAGATGATCCCTCGCTAAAATTTCAAGAAAGTGTTCCCCTAACTGTGCACCGTTGCGAAGGTTCGTTGTTCCGAAGCACCATGTGATGATCGGGTGTGATAGGTTCTAACGTTCGCATACAACGGGTGTAAGCCAGATTTACAGACGCAATACACTTAGGTTGACTTGACGAGCCTAGCATGTACAGACCTGGCCTCGGAACACAAGAGACCAAAAGGTCTAACATGAGTCGTATAGCAGATACGATCAACATGAAGATGTTCACCGATGATGACTAGTCCGTCTCACGTGATGATCGGACACGGCCTAGTTGACTCGGATCATGTATCACTTAGATGACTAGAGGGATGTCTGTCTGAGTGGGAGTTCATTAATAATTTGATTAGATGAACTTAATTATCATGAACTAAGTCTAAAAATCTTTACAATATGTCTTGTAGATCAAATGGCCCACGCTAACGTCAACCTCAACATCAACACGTTCCTAGAGAAAACCAAGCTGAAAGACGATGGTAGCAACTATACGGACTGGGTCCGGAACTTGAGGATCATCCTCATAGCTGCCAAGAAAGCATATGTCCTTGAAGCACCGCTAGGTGAAGCACCCGTCCCAGCAAACCAAGACGTTATGAACTCCTGGCAAACACGTGTTGATGATTACTCCCTGGTTCAGTGCGGCATGCTTTACAGCTTAGAACCGGGGCTCCAAAAGCGTTTCGAGTAGCACGGAGCATATGAGATGTTCCAAGAGCTGAAAATGGTTTTCCAAGCTCATGCCCGGGTCGAGAGATATGAAGTCTCCGACAAGTTCTACAATTGTAAGATGGAGTTCCGTCAGCGAACACATACTCAAAATGTCTGGGTTGCACAACCGCTTGTCTCAGCTGGGAGTTAATCTCCCAAATGACGCGGTCGTTGACAGAATCCTTCAGTCGCTCCCACCTAGCTACAAGAGCTTTGTGATGAACTTCAATATGCAGGGGATGGAAAAGACCATTCCTGAGGTATATTCAATGCTGAAATCAGCGGAGGTGGAGATCAAAAAGGAACATCAAGTGTTGATGGTGAATAAAACCACTAAGTTCAAGAAAGGCAAGGGTAAGAAGAACTTCAAGAAAGACGGCAAGGAAGTTGCCGCGCCCGGTAAGCAAGCTGCCGGGAAGAAGACAAAGAATGGACCCAAGCCTGAGACTGAGTGCTTTTATTGCAAGGGAAACAGTCACTGGAAGCGGAACTGCCCCAAGTACTTAGCGGATAAGAAGGCCGGCAATACCAAAGGTATATGTGATATACATGTTATTGATGTGTACCTAACCAGCGCTCGTAGTAGCTCCTGAGTATTTGATACCGGTGCGATTGCTCATATTTGTAACTCAAAGCAGGAGCTACGGAATAAGCCGAGACTGGCGAAGGACGAGGTGACGATGCGCGTCGGGAATGGTTCCAAGGTCGATGTGATCGCCGTCGGCACGCTACCTCTACATTTACCTACGGGATTAGTTTTAAACCTCAATAATTGTTATTTAGTGCCAGCTTTGAGCATGAACATTGTATCTGGATCTCGTTTGATGCGAGATGACTACTCATTTAAATCCGAGAATAATGGTTGTTCTATTTATATGAGAGATATGTTTATGGTCATGCCCCGCTGGTCAATGGTTTATTCTTAATGAATCTCGAACGTGATGTTACACATATTCATAGTGTGAATGCCAAGAAATGTAAGGTTGATAACGATAGTCCCACATACTTGTGGCACTGCCGCCTTGGTCACATTGGTGTCAAACGCATGAAGAAACTCCATGCAGATGGACTTTTGGAGTCTCTTGATTATGAATCATTTGACACGTGCGAACCATGCCTCATGGGCAAAATGACCAAGATTTCGTTCTCTGGAACAATGGAGCGAGCAACCAACTTATTGGAAATCATACATACTGATGTGTGAGGTCCAATGAGCGTTGAGGCTCGCGGTGGCTATTGTTATGTTCTCACCCTCACTGATGACTTGAGTAGATATGGGTATCTCTACTTAATGAAACACAAGTCTGAGACCTTTGAAAAGTTCAAGGAATTTCAGAGTGAGGTTGAGAATCAACGTGACAGGAAAATAAAGTTCTTACGATCAGATCGTGGAGGGGAATATTTGAGTCACGAATTTGGCACACACTTAAGGAAATGTGGAATTGTTTCACAACTCACGCCGCCTGGAACACCTCAGCGTAATGGTGTGTCCGAACGTCGTAATAGCACTCTATTGGATATGGTGCGATCTATGATGTCTATTACCGATCTACCGCTATCATTCTGGGGTTATGCTTTAGAGACTGCCGCATTCACTTTAAATAGGGCTCCGTCGAAATCCGTTGAGACGACACCGTATGAATTATGGTTTGGAAAGAAACCTAAGCTGTCGTTTCTTAAAGTTTGGGGATGCGATGCTTATGTCAAGAAACTTCAACCCGAAAAGCTCGAACCCAAGTCGGAAAAATGCGTCTTCATAGGATACCCTAAGGAAACCATTGGGTATACCTTCTACCTCAGATCCGAAGGCAAGATCTTCGTTGCCAAGAATGGGTCCTTTCTGGAGAAAGAGTTTCTCTCGAAAGAAGTAAGTGGGAGGAAAGTGGAACTTGATGAGATGACCTCTCTTGAACCAGAAAGTAGCGCAGCACAAGAAAATGTTTCTGTGGTGCCTGCACTGACTAGAGAGGAAGTTAATGATGACGATCATGATCAAGTTACCACTGAACTTCGTAGGTCCACAAGGACACGTTCCGCACCAGAGTGGTACGGCAACCCTGTCATGGAAATCATGTTGTTGGACAATGGTGAACCTTCGAACTATGAAGAAGCAATGGTAGGCCCAGATTCCAACAAATGGCTTGAAGCCATGCAATCCGAGATAGGATCCATGTATGAAAACAAAGTATGGACTTTGACAGACTTGCCCGATGATCGTCCAGCGATAGAAAATAAATGGATCTTTAAGAAGAAGACGGACGCGGATGGAAATGTTACCATCTATAAAGCTTGACTTGTCGCTAAGGGTTATCGACAAGTTCAAGGAGTTGACTACGATGAGACCTTCTCACCCGTAGCGAAGCTGAAGTCCGTCCGAATCATGTTAGCAATTGCCGCATTCTACGATTATGAAATATGGCAAATGGAGGTCAAAACGGCATTCCTTAATGGCTTCCTTAAGGAAGAATTGTATATGATGCAGCCGGAAGGTTTTGTCGATCCTAAGAATGCTGGCAAGGTATGCAAGCTCCAGCGCTCAATCTATGGGCTGGTGCAGGCATCTCGGAGTTGGAACATTCGCTTTGATGAGATGATCAAAGCGTTTGGGTTCACACAGACTTATGGAGAAGCCTGTGTTTACAAGAAAGTGAGTGGGAGCTCTATAGCATTTCTCATACTATATGTGGATGACATACTATTGATGGGAAATGATATAGAATTCTTGGAAAGCATAAAGGCCTACATGAATAAGTGTTTTTCAATGAAGGACCTTGGAGAAGCTGCTTACATATTAGGCATCAAGATCTGTAGAGATAGATCGAGACGCCTCATAGGTCTTTCACAAAGCACATACCTTGATAAGATATTGAAGAAGTTCAATATGGATCAGTCCAAGAAGGGGTTCTTGCCTGGATTGCAAGGTGTGAGATTGAGCACAACTCAATGCCCGACCACGGCAGAAGATAGAGAAAAGATGAGTGTCATCCCCTATGCCTCGGCCATAGGGTCTATTATGTATGCCATGCTGTGTACCAGACCTGATGTAAACCTTGCCGTAAGTTTGGTAGGAAGGTACCAAAGTAATCCCGGCATGGAACACTGGACAGCGGTCAAGAACATCCTGATGTACCTGAAAAGGACTAAGGATATGTTTCTCGTTTATGGAGGTGACGAAGAGCTCGTCGTAAAGGGTTACGTCAATGCTAGCTTCGACACAGATCTGGATGACTCTAAGTCACAAACCGGATACGTGTATATTTTGATGTAGGGGAACGCAGCAGAAAACAAAAATTTTCTGACCTACGCACCAGCCCAGGACCACTATGGAGACTGCATACATGGTTTGATCTTTTTCGTTACCGACTCGTAGCGCAGCGGGAAGTAGAGTCGATGACGATCGGCGGTGCAGATCCCCGCAGCTAGGATTTACAACCTCCCAACCGCGAGGATGTATACCCTCATCTGCTCCTCAGACAGCCCTTCGGGAGGACCTTCGAAACTCGAATGGTCACTCGGACAGCCCTTCGGGAGGACCTTCGAAACTCGGACGGTCACACGGACAGCCCTTCGGGAAGCACTCACGAACTAAGACCGAAACTACGATCTCTCTACAGAGTTGCACACATACGGTGTCATCTATCCGGCAGGGCTTCGCCGTCCGGAACTAGTTCCTGCCGGAACCCAGACAGCCTTTCGGCTCTACGAAACTATTTCGCTGGGAGGGAGAGAGAAGCCAGATCATGCATGGCACTTGTATGTGAGAAAGAGTGAGTGTGGAGGGCTGCCCCTCCACCTCTATTTATAGGAAATCCCAAGGGGTAGGGTAGTTTCACACAAAAACCCAAAATGCACATGAATGAAGTCCTTCCACAAGGACCTAGGAGTGAAACCAATGAACAAGAGGGTCCCCAAGGGGGATACCCCATGCGGCCGGCCACACCCGCATGAGGGTCCCAAAAAATGGCTCCTATCCATCCATGTCATCCCCAAGATCTTTGGAGCAAAGCCCCAAAAGGTGGCTTTCCATAAAGTAACCATAAAGCTGATTTTCACTATTCACGATGACATTTTTCAGCGTCTGATCGAACTGAAAATATTTATGTGGGCTAAGAACATTTCCAGTACCCACTAAAATGATTTTCAATGCGTTCCGAAACAATTCCGGTATTAGTGATTTTCATCTGCGAAACGCATCTGAAGTGGCTCCGGCAGCTCCGGAACATTTCTGGTTTTTATCTCAAAAAATTCCAAAAAGCTTCCACAATGATTATGGCATCCTCCAAGAATTATCAGGCATGTGCCGAAACCAATTTGACTTAATGGTGTATCCCGAAACAACTTTTCGGTATCATCGAAACTTATCCGATGACCTCTCTCTGCGGTACGATTCCGCTGTCCGAAACTTTTCGGTGTCCGAAACTTTTTCGGTGATTTTCTCTCAGACTCCTTGTCTAGTATTCAGCAGATAGATGACCCTTAAGCGTGTGACCCTATAGGTTCGGTGAAGTATAGACATGACCCGGAACCCCTTCCGACCAATGATCAACATCGGAGCCGTGGACACCCATATTGACCCCTATACCCACACGAATGAATATTCGAGTGAACCTCCAGTTGTAGTGAGCTATTCATGTGCTTCGCGATATCTTACAAAGACCCGAGGTGAGATTTACTTGCATCCCCGTGGATCAACAACTTGTCCACTATGCTAGTTACCTCGTTACTGGTTTTTTTTCTCTTTTCTCGTTTCCATGTTCCGTCATCCCTGTGATCAAATCACACTGTGTCTGGCCAGACGATGATGGATACCGTAACACCGAGAGGGCCCGAGAATATCTCTCCATTCATCGGAGGAGCAAATCCCAATCTTGAGCTATCAAGTTACTTGACATACTTTTCCATGAACCCGTAAGCCGCCATAATAGCCACCCATTTACGGATGACGTTTAACAAACCCCAAAGTTCATGAAGCAAGCATGAAGAAACTCGATACTCTCATGGTCTAAGGAATCATGCAAACATTAACCATCTCTGTGTTATTTACCATTAACTTGTGATGAATGAATCTCATAGCATAACATCAATCCGGGTCGATTCAACACAAATGTTCTCTTAACATTGTGCCCTCAAGGTTGCTGACATAGACATGCCCATGATCAGGAAAACAGAACCATCATGCAATACTTGAGCTAGTCTTAGAGGCCAGACTAGGAATACATTTTACCGTTTATTATTCCACACGTGCATATGAGTCTTCCTCCGAGCCTCGTGGTTATTGCAGATTCGAGAACCATAGCAGTTATAGCATGGAACATAAACATAATTATGAACATGGAGATAAGTAATAGCATTTATTATTGCCTCTAGGGCATATCTCCTACATTTGAATGGTGGGGCAGTCAGCTGGTGCAGTTGCAAGCAAAGCGTCGTGGCGGGATCTACATGTGAAGCGGCGTACATGGCAGCCTCAGAGGCAGCACATGAAGCAATCTGGATGAAGGAGTTCAATGCCGACCAAGGAGTTGTTCCCAATGCATCGGGGCCGATAACTCTCTTCTGTGACAACACTGGAGCTATTCCCCTTGCCAAGGAGCCTAGGTTTCACAAGAAGACCAGGCACATCAAGCGTCGCTTCAACTCCATTCGTGAAAATGTTCAAAATGGAGACATAGATATTTGTAAAGTGCATACGGATTTGAATGTCGCAGATCCGTTGACTAAACCTCTTCCACGAGCGAAACATGATCAACACCAGAACTCTATGGGTGTATGATTCATCACAATGTAACTAGATTATTGAATCTAGTGCAAGTGGGAGACTGTTGGAAATATGCCCTAGAGGCAATAATAAAATGGTTATTATTATATTTCCTTGTTCATGATAATTGTCTATTGTTCATGCTATAATTGTATTATCCGGAAATCGTAATACATGTGTGAACACATAGACCATAACATGTCCCTAGTGAGCCTCTAATTGACTAGCTCGTTGATCAATAGATGGTTACGGTTTCCTGACCATGGACATTGGATGTCATTTATAACGGGATCACATCATTAATTAGAAGAATGATGTGATGGACAAGACCCAATCCTAAGCATAGCGCTAGATCGTGTAGTTCGTTTGCTAAAGCTTTTCTAATGTCAAGTATCATTTCCTTAGACCATCAGATCGTGCAACTCCCGGATACCGTAGGAATGCTTTGGGTGTACCAAACGTCACAACGTAACTGGGTGGCTATAAAGGTGCACTACAGGTATCTCCGAAAGTGTCTGTTGGGTTGGCACGGATCGAGACTGGGATTTGTCACTCCGTATGACGGAGAGGTATCTCTGGGCCCACTTGGTAATGCATCATCATAATGAGCTCAATGTGACTAAGTAGTTAGTCACGGGATCATGCATTACGGAACGAGTAAAGTGACTTGCCGGTAACGAGACTGAACGAGGTATTGGGATACCGACGATCGAATCTTGGGCAAGTAACGTATCGATAGACAAAGGGAATTGTATACGGGATTGATTGAATCCTCGACATCGTGGTTCATCCGATGAGATTATCGTGGAGCATGTGGGAGCCAACATGGGTATCCAGATCCCGCTATTGGTTATTGACCGGAGAGTTGTCTCGGTCATGTCTACGTGTCTCCTGAACCCGTAGGGTCTACACACTTAAGGTTCGATGATGCTAGAGTTGTAGAAATATTAGTATGCGGTTAACCGAAAGTTGTTCGGAGTCCTGGATGAGATCCCGGACGTCACGAGGAGTTCTGGAATGGTCCGGAGGTAAAGATTTATATATAGGAAGTCCAGTTTCGGCCACCGGGAGAGTTTCGGGGGTCACCGGTATTGTACCGGGACCACCGGAAGGGTCCCGGGGGTCCACCGGGTGGGGCCACCTATCCCGGAGGGCCCCATGGGCTGAAGTGGCGTGGGAACCAGCCCCTGGTGGGCTGGTGCACCCCACCCAAGGGCCCAAGGCGCCTGGGATTGGAAACCCTAGGGGGCCGTTGCCTCCCGAGGGGCCGCCGCCCCCCTCTAGATGGGATCTCCAAGGGGGGCATGCGCCCCCCTAGCCACTATATATAGTGCAGCCGCACCCTAAGCCCTGGCGCCTCCCTCTCCCTCCAGTGACACCTCTTCCTCCTCCAGTAGCGCTTGGCGAAGCCCTGCTGGAATCCCGCTGCTTCCACCACCACGCCGTCGTGCTGCTGGATCTCCATCAACTTCTCCTCCCCCCTTGCTGGATCAAGAAGGAGGAGACGTCTCCGCTCCGTACGTGTGTTGAACGCGGAGGTGCCGTCCATTCAGCGCTAGGATCATCGGTGATTTGGATCACGACGAGTACGACTCCATCAACACCATTCTCTTGAACGCTTCCGCTCGCGATCTACAAGGGTATGTAGATGCACTCCTCTATCTCTTGTTGCTAGATGACTCCATAGATGGATCTTGGTGATGCGTAGAAAATTTTAAATTTCGGCAACGATCCCCAACATTAGTAACACCAACACGCTGGTTCAGCTTATTGATTAAGTGTCCCATCTGCTGCAGCGTGTATTGTCACTTCACTGCGAATACTAGTTGAATAGTTCTCTCTGACCGACATGGGGAATAATGGATCGCGAAGACTTCCTTTCTACATTATCCCTATGCCTCTACACTCACTTCACGCATTTTGCTCCGTACGTAGTCACTTGTTGAAATCTGTAGAAAGACAAATACTCCGTATTTGGGAACAGAGGGAGGATTTTACTCCGTATTTGGGAACAGAGGCTAAATGCATTGGAAGTGTAGATGTACTACACTCTTTGTTATTTAGCTGATTTCTTTGCTCTACCAACTGACAGGTGGGACCCAGAAACCAGGTGACAATTTAACCAGTCAACAAAGTTCCACGTCGACTATGTGGCCGGTCAGTAGGGTGCAATACAGTGCTCTACGATGAGCTAGTGATCGTATAATCACCGCAAAACTATATATAGTGACCGTAAAGAGCGTATTGTTACATACGTTGACCGCCAGTGTATTTTTCTCATTTCAAATTAAGCATATTAACTGGAAAGGACGCGGTATGGACTAGTACTGCTTTGATGTGTCCCGTCAACTCGCCGAACGAGGAGAAGCTTGCTTAATACACCTCTCCCTCGCCCACGCGTGCGGTGGTTCGCAGGACGAGGAGAGGGTTTTGACTACAGCGCCCTCTCCCTCTCCCTCGCCCGCGCCCTCGCGGTGGACGTGCAATATTTCAATCGGTGTCAGATTTCCAGAAGCATAATGTACTGTAGTATCATCATTGTTGGACCTTCCGAAGAGGCGAAGAGCCAAGTGCAAGGTTCACACGAGTACGAACTATTGAACCTCCCGAAGAGGCAAAGAGCCAAGCGCAAGGTTTTATAGGAGTTGTCGTCCTAGTAGGAGCGTACTACAACTATAGCGAACGATGCTACTGTATGATGCCGCCACGTCACGTATATCCAAAACAGTGCCACCTTTTTTTTTCTCAAAGAGCGTGCTAGAGCCCATGGAACAACCACACAAGTTGCACGTACACATAACACATTTACTAGTAATAAATTCTAAAGGAAAAATGCCAGTATGCCACACAAGTTCATCTCCAATTCATGTGATAAATTTGTGCACGACTAGTCTACATATATTCACAGCACTACCGTTCACAATTTACCGTACTCCACTTACACGTTATAGATGGGCTACATGTCCTCCTCCAGGTTCCAGTCCCAGGTGTTCTTCATTGATGGCACGATCCATAGCGGTGGGCAACGGGAATCATTGTCGCAGCTTTCTAGTCCGGTTCCACACGATGGAGACTCATCCAAGCTGAAGTGGCATAAATCAGGGATAGCGTGTCCCAGCATGTGGTTCATCCGGTGGTGTGCACTGAAGACACAACCATGCTTCATGAATGGCAGGCCTTCCGTGTCGTGCACGGAATGTGGCATCCGCTTCACAATGGGGTAGCTGTCCCCAATGAAAAGCGAGTACTCTCCAAGAGTGTTCCTCGGCACCCAAGTAGCATCACGGGGGTCGAACTCGGCGCCGTTCATCTAGTACATGCGGCATCTCAGATCTAGACACATGGTGATGTACATAGTCAAGGTCCATGCATAATAATGTTGTGCTCAAATTTGGCGGTCAGTAATACTGTGCAGCAAATAGTACTACTCCCGTATAGAGGAAGTAAAATAACCGGCTTATTATATATAGCCACTCTTGGCTACATGGATGAGATAGTAAGACATGGAACAACAAAAATGGTGGCAGCTAGTGGGTTCAAGTCTTCAAGGGCCTAGCTAGCTATACGCGTCCTCCAAGGTAAAAGGTACTCCTACTAGTACGTAATTAGAGTACTAGTACAACAATGAAAGAGAAGGCGAGAGGGTTAAAAAATGGAATACCTGGGTAGATGGTGACGGTCCGATCGTGGTAGATTGTGTGACCATGTTGCACATCAGTGGTACCATGGGTAGCGACTGCTAAGATAGTTGATCCCAATATGCCAAAGTCAGCTACAAGGTTCCAGGTTAGACCGAATCGCGGATGCAAATGCACATCCAGGATCGGTGATCTTATTCTCATCGCGGGATGACTGGTCCCTGCAAAATAATGGAGTACCGTTAGGGATGCAAATGATGGTTTGTGCATTCCGTTTGTAATCTCCCGTACCGTAGGATGGCAACCAGATGAAACAAGTCCCCTGGCTTGTCACCGCGAAGATGCGGCCTAGATGGCGCACGGCGTCTTCGAATGTGTAGGGGTACAAATCTGCCGCCGCCAACATGCGCCAGCCTCTGCCGTTACCGCCTCTTGCATTGATGGCAATCCTTATGTCGAACACCGCGATGAGATAGTAATCATCGTAGCCGCGTCGCTTTGTCAGCGGGTCCGCAATTGCTATCTTCTTCAATCTCATGTAGGCATCATCATACGTATTCAAGCCCAGCCAGTCCGGAAGGCCGATCCCAATGGTGGAGAAGGGGTCTACCAGAACGGCCGCACTGCTATGGATGTTGTGCAAAATGATGGTGGTATCTGGCCGGAGGTATGCAAGCCAATCATTGTTGGCACCGACCCAGACCTATATATAAGACGATGGGCAGCGGAGAAATTACAGGATGGAAATGGAATAACTAAGTACTACATGATCAAGCTTCATCACTGACCTGCTCATCGGACAAAATCCGACTACCTCTCAACGTCGGCAACTCTAGCGGAGTCAACGTGCAACCATGGCCAGGGAGTGGTGGACTGTTCGAAGGATTGTCCCATAGAAGAACCTTCTCCTTGAGGACGCATGGAAGACCAACAAGCATGGCCTTTTCGCAAGCCATTTTAAGCACCGTCTTGAAAAAGTTGGTGCAGGAAGCACCGAGTCTTGCGGTGGTGAGGACGTCAGAGCGGCGTGCGATTTCTCCCAGAGGATCGTCGTACAAGTTCTCCCAGCCCTGACCAGGAGGAGAACCGCCTGGCGAATCCATCGGAGCAGCGACGAACTGCCTTCTCTTCGGGGGGGGGGGGGGGGAGGGGAACTGGAGAGGAGGAGATAAGAGCGTAGTAACCGTAGGGCCTCGTCCCTTCCAACTATAGATCGTTCCTTAGCGAAGGGGTGAGGCTATTATTTACTACTAGTACTAGCATTATGGGATGTTATGGGATTGCATTATACTGTAAATAATAGCACTAGTAAGAAAATTTTGGCACTAGCTAGTAGTTTTTGGCGTGGATTAAGAAATTTTGGGTATGTTTTTGCTATTTTTTGTACACACCAACTAGTGTCAAAAAATGTCTTAAATTATGTGACGGAGGAGTACGTACTCGTACTGTAGCAGTACTAGTACTACTTTCTCAACTAGTAGTGCGATGTACTGTACTTCTAGTATAGTGCACCAGTTTTGAACTCTTGAATCTCAGGGCCAAGGAGCTATAGTTGGAAGTGGAGGGTACTACTATTCTCTAGAACCACCGCTGTACTATCAATGCAGGGAAAGTACACCTGCGTAGTGGCCTAGTGGGTACTCTCGGTGCTCTATTCTACCGCTCCTCTCACGTAGTTGGCCTACTCAGCCGCTCCTCTCACGCACACACTACCAGCCTGTTTATCAGCGACGGTTACTGCGGGGGCACAACATTTGAGTTATTTGATACAGTGAGACTAGGCTTTTCGCTTCCATTTGTGGAGGTGTAATGGATCTCGTCGAACTTTGTTAGTAGTTCCTTCTTTATGAATGAGATGAAGCAAAGCTTTTGCCTCCGTTTCAAAATAAACACGTCAAGAGGAATTTCTTTTATAGTAGAGCCGGTAATGGAGTGAAGTCCATGCGTGCAATGCCACAAGCTACAGAGTAGTAGTAGAGCACTTTACGTACAGAGCCATATTGCACAGTTCCCAATGCCCCGCCAGGCTTTTCCGCCTCCTCGGGCTTAATTGGGAGGCGCTAGTTTAAATATGCTACTAGCTGATGAGGAAGCTGCAAGCGAGGTGCCGCTAGGGCGAGCACGCGAGCCACGAGATGCTGGGAAGGAAAACCCGTTCACGTGGCTAGGCTATCCAGTGCACCCAGATTGTGGTGCCTCACATCCGTTTGACTTCAAAACTCAAACTACCCGTGTAAAATATCGGCTCGCAACGAAGTTACTATTTTAAAAAAAGGCCGCCGTGCGTTCGGCCGGGATCGAACCCACAAAGCGAGGTATACACTCCCACGACCACTAGTAGTACTCGTTGGAGTACAACGCAACCTAGAATCGCCTTTTGTCGCTAGTAGTACATTGTTCCTTACAAGAAAGCCCTAATAATGCAAGAAACCACTAATAATGCCAAGAAACTACTACCACTTGCATACGTGGCAGACTTAAGATAAGACTACCTTATCAACCATTGTACATGCTCTTACCAACCAGCCCTACCAAGAAACGACTACTCTACAAAGTGCCGTTATAGGCACGTTTCAACCCATGGCCCTGTTTGGATACTTTGTTGTCAATCTAACCCTGCCATCCAAACACCACTTTGGTTAGAGTTAATTCAGGGTTAGAATCTAACCTCTGACTTAGAGTATCCAAACAGGGCCCATGTCGCCCATTAAGTCAACGCTTTCTATTCGACCGTGCGTTATGACTTGTGGGACCTACATGTCAGTCTGCACAATAATCCCCGAGTGACCTCCTACCTCCGGCCCGTCCACCTAGTCATCCTCGGCCATGGGACGCAGCTACCGCCGCCGGCAGAAGGCGAGGTCAAAACCGCCGGCGGTGCGGAGCCCATCTTGCGGCAGCCCGGATGCCAGCTCCGTCCGGCGCTCGCGGCCGCTAGCTAGCCAAGATAGCTCCGTCCAGCTGCTTGTCTGCAAGGTTTGCTAGCTAGATTGGCACGGCGGCGCGGTGGCTTGCTCGCGCGCGTCGCGCTAAGGCCAGCCATCTGGCTCGAGCGAAGGCCAGCGCGACGGCTTGCTCACTCTTGAGTCATGCTCGGGCCAGCCTGCCAACCCGTGCGGAGGCCAGCGCGGCGTCCGGCCCGTCCGGCAGAGCGGCGGCCGACTCGCTCATCACCGGCGCCACCGACGAACGCGCATCAGTACTGTTTGAAGTAATGTTCAGGAAAAATAATGATTTGAGGGGGAATAACAAGATAGAAGGTCAGATGTGGGTCCCTCGTGTCAACGGTCAAACAAAATGTGTTGGTTTAAGCTGCCTCGTCAGCACGGACGTGTGGGTCAACCCTGTCATAAATGGGTTTAAACTAACCTAATCGGTAGGTAATTGTTTTCGGCGTGGATTAAGAAATTTTGGGTATGTTTTTGCTATTTTTTGCACAATAGATTCTTTATAGGGCTGGTTGAAAGGGGTAGTTTTTTGTTAAGTACTCTACCTATTGTAAGTAGGAGTGAAAGTTAATCTTTGGAACCCAATAAGCAAGGCTAGTTACATAGTTCATATGTGTACATGATTGAAAGTAAATATCAAACATGAGTGACTAATATCTTGATGGAAAACTCGAAACTATGGAATACTAGGGAAAACAATTGCATGGTTGGAAATACTATTAATGTTCATGTGCGTTGCGGCGAATCATAATTAGAATAATACTTATTCACAAACTTGATACAAAACACTCTAATTTTGATATACATATATCACTAGAGATATATTATGTTTCAATTGGAATATATTCCTTGGGCTGTTTTGGTGAGGTCAGGGAGGGATGTGGTTGGTTTTAAGATACTAATTATGGGTTTTTCTGCAAACTGGTAGACAAGTGGGATGTTGGTGAGAAAAGGCAACAACTTACCTCACAGATGTTAGATGTAGATCTAATGGTCACAAAAAACGGATGGCAGACACACCATCATCACCAACTTAGTCTTCTGCAGGAGTACAAGCAAGATCCGTGCATTGCACGGAACATCAAGATGCATTTTTTTATAAAAGCACTCATTGTGATTGACCCATGCGTGAGTAATCCCATGTGTAAAAACTAATGATATCTCGAGAAATAGGAGATAAGGTGAAGATGAGTGGGGCGTGGTGGTGATTGGTGGTCGGACTGAGCGGAGGCATGGGGATTAATGACGCCGGCAGCGGCCACCAGGCCAGTTTGTTCCAGAGGCTTCCTTTCTTAATTGCTCAACAATGAGGTTGTTGGAGATAAGGATGAACGAGGGAAGACCGTCTCTGCAGATGTGGAGCGGGGTGCGGGTATCTTTTAGTTTAATTTCCATCAGTCAGATGTAGATCGGACGGTCTATATTGCAAGATGGCACGCGTACCATCATCACCAACTCGGTTTTTTATAAGAGAAGAATATAAGTATGGAGATACAAACGTATTATCGATACTTGTTTCCATAAACTAGCATGTACAATCTATTCAACGCCTCAGCATGGGAGGCCTTAGCACAATGACTTCTCGACTGTGTAAAACAAAGGTTTTCCCGTCGCCGATAAGGAGGGGGTGACGACGGCACGCTTTTTGGCTTGCTATAGTCCTAGTAGTCATACTAGGTGGTCTAAGCACGTGTAGATTTATTCTTTTTCACGTCTCGTGTTCGCCGTACTGCCACGTCTGTTGATGAATAGATGGTAAGTTATTCACGGGGAAACCCTTGTTGAGCGTGTTTGCGAGAGAGAGAGACAGTGTGCGTGTGTGATATGTCTAGAGACTGAGCCAATGATAACAGATTATTTGTGTCTATGTGTGTGGAGGATAGAGAGAGACATGTACATGGGGCTTTGTGTTGTGTAACGTGGAGACACATATATATAATTAGAGAGTGAGTGTGAGAGATACACATGCGGACATGGGGAGAGATGAGGATCCAGATTAATGGGTGTTTGTGCGTGTCTGTGTGTGTTTGTGCGTGCGTTTGTGTGTGAGAGGGAGTGTGTGTATGTGGAGTAGAGAGACCACTAATGATGTAAACCTAGTATAAGGGAAGGGGGAATGGTGTGACATGTGTAGTAGCGGGATAGCATGGGTGCGGGCGGGGGGAGCAGACTATTTGGAAGAGACATCGAGTGTGTGTGGGAGAGGGGTGTCAGAGCGAGAGAGAGAGAGAGCTAGCGACGGAGAGAGAGAGCTAGCGACGGAGAGAGAGAGAGAGAGGAAGAGAGGGGGTGAGAGAGGGGGCGTTTGTGTCCATAAATGGCGTATAGATAGGGAGACAATGTTGATATTGTTTGAAATTGGCCTATGTACGGAGGCGCAAGGGAAGCGAGTCATCGTGTGTGTGATAGGGACTTCATGAGAGATCTAGAATAGATTGTGTAGAGAACAATGTGCGAGATCGAGAACGATGATACATTAGGGAGCTATGGAAAGTCACGACATATATGTATCCAGGGAGGAGCTGGGGCGGGTCCGCATGTGGGAGAGATAGAAAGAGGAGAGTGGTGCACAAGGAGACAAAGTGTGCTTGTTTTGCAGTGGGGGTGGTGTGTGAGGTGAGTGTGCGAGAACCACATAACTAGGGAGATAGACGTTTGGGGGCGACGTTTTGTGTGTATGGGAAAGATACACTCTACATAGTGCGTGTGCTTGGGAAAGAGAGATACCGGGAGACCTAGCTAGAGAGTGGGGGAAGAGATGTGTGCATGCCCAAGAGACAAAGTGATAAAGACCTATATTGGGGTCCAGACTTTAGAAGAGAGAGGGGTGTTAATGTGCTCGTGTGTTGGTGTTTGGGGGAGAGAATGACTTCTTTGTGTGTGTGTGTGGGGGGGGGGGTGGGCGACGAGGGGGGGGGGTTGGCTTCAGATAAAGAGTGAGGTGTATATATTTGAGGGACTTTAGCGTAATTGAGATATACATGGTCAATAGTGTGTGCACTCATGGTTGATCAATTTGTTTCACAGTTTGGACTATGAGTTAACGATACTTTTGAACATGCGTGATATACTTTGATGTACCAGAATTACAAACCTAAGATTGGAATTTTGGAATTCGACTCCATCATTAGCTTTTGTAATTCATTTAAATGGAGGTACATTTTTTAAGCCGGGATTTTGTGATTTCAAATTCATATATCAAACCTAGAGATATACACATACGGGCATGTTAAACTTTATAATCATCCACTTTATTCATACACATACACATTTTTGCTTTTGTCATCATATTTAGGATAAACACATTTGGAATTTCATTTGAATTGGACCGTATGATGGTATTTGCTTGTAGTAGCTCAATGATCAATATTTGAATTGAATGGACAATCTAAGTTTCGAGTTGGAGACATTGATTTTCAAAACTTGCACTTTTTTTTGCGTGCAAAACAAACAAATTCTCGGCCATGATATCATAGTTGGCCGTACAAGAGCAGAATATAATTTCAGGCGCCAAAAGCTTTCAAACTTCCCGCTCATATCGAAATATCTTGCGCCCGAAAGTTTAGCCCTATGATATTCCTGTTTTACCCCTGCCACATGAACGGAAAAGGGCTGCTTTGGTAACTCCATTGTTTTCCCCTCTTTGCCCCCAACATTCTTCCCCAGAGCCCCTCCCCTTTCCCTCCCCGACCCCCAACCATGGGAAGCTGCCGAATCTAGTCCTCCGCCGCAGCGGTGGACCTCACACCCCGACGGATCTACCTTCCGCACCTTGGAACCCCCAACTGCCAACTCACCACTTCACCGGAGCCGCTTGAGCGACTGGCTTGTCCACCGCTCCAGATCTCCTTGACCGCCATCATGGTCCACCGCACCGGATTTGCTTAACCGGTGCCCTCGTCCACCACAGTGTAGGCCCTTCACTGACTCCCTCTTCCGTCCCTTCGCTGGCCCTTCATACAAGCCCTCATCCGCCGCAACAGATCCGCCTCACCGAAACCACTGTACAACGCGCCAGCCGAAGCCTTCGTCCACTGCACCGGACCCGCTCCACGGACGCCATATTCAACTCCACCGGCCCTGCTTTACCGACGCCGCAGCCTCATCAGGTTATTTTGATCTGTACTCCTTCGGTTTTTCTCTTTATCGTGCAACTGTTCACTTACCACAGATGAGCTTTCTTGTATGTTGACAGGCGCCGCAACCGTAGCACCGGAGCCGCTTCAGCAACGGCAACAGCTGGCCCAAACTTAACCGCAACACGAGCACCATCGGCGATCCTTAGCTATCAAGTATGCCAACGATACCCATACGCCGCCGAGAATCAGGTACTATTATCCAACTGCCGGCGCCTACGTTCACTTTCTTAGCATAAGCACCGCACCTTTGAATTTCTTCACGGCATCATTCAGTGTTTCATGAGACGCGTTATTCTGCTTGCACCTCTAGGGCCATACTTCTGGCAGTGAACATGTTACATGTGCTAAATTACATACCAGTGCACATATAGTTAATATGCTTTAGTTTTGTCCTAAGTATTACTGTACTTCCTAGATATCACTGCCTACTATTTTACTTCTTGCATGCTATATTTATGATAATGGTGTTGTTCTGATGCCACCTGTTGGTTCCATGAGACTGCTTCATGTTCTCTATGCTTAATTACACATGAGCAAACTAGCATGTGGTTCTGCAGGTTTTTGTTTGTTTTACCCTACATTTTCTGATGCTAGCTATTACATCACTGCTATGAGCCTCTGTTCATTACTTTTTTGTGTGTTCTTGATCTTCCCAAGTTGCATGACTAATTTGATGCTTCTATTAATTATGGAGCTGCCAACCCATCAAGCAAAATATTTGTTCTTTTGGGGATGGCACCTCGAACAAGCATAAAAATAGCGGGAAGCAGATATATTGTCATGTATGCACACACCCTTCTTTCATTAGTTTAGATGAACCATTGCATTGATGATCAATTCGAACCAGTGCATGCGATTAAAATTAATTTTACCAAAATAGAGGGTGCAGAATAAACTACAACAAGTAGATTTGCAACCACGGGATGCTGACGATATCTTCAAAGAACATTGCAACAACAGCGAGGCTTCACAGCAACATATGGTAAGCCAGTGTGTTTTAGTACATGTGAAATGTAATGCGTGTGGGCTGCTTTCTTGGCTTGTGCCCTCAACCTGTAATCCTACAGAATAACAAATAGTTTAGTTGTCTGCTTTGCTGTATTGCTTGATTCGAATGCTTGTTTGTTACTTGTTACGCTATACCTGAGTTGGCCAATATGTCAGCAGTGCATGCTGTACTATCGTAAAGAAATGCATGCCTAGTTCATTTGAGTCCTTAACTTTTCCTTTGAACTTCATCACAAGACTATATTGGTAGTTTATATGAGGCCACACTGTTAAGTGCTTGCTCAGATTATTTCAATTGCTTAGATGCCTTGGCAACTTAAATATAGCGGTGGTACACTCCCTTTTGAGGAAAATGAACCAGGGAGCTAGCAAAAACTAACTAGATGGGACTGGCGGATGTCATTTATTTGCCACTTACATCCCTAGTTTCATCTTACCATTTTAATTTCTTTTCGGCTGATCCTGCTTCGAACCATTTAAATATAGCTTGCCAGGCTCGGCAATAATTCGTATGTCGTTTACCATGTAAGCTTACTGCCTGGATCATGCGATAACTATCTCTTACTTATGTCCACCGGAAACCTTTCAGGATGCCGTTCACACTAGGACACAATGTACAACCCCAGAATCTATTTGTGGAAGCAGTGCACCATCCATGTTACCAGATTGTAGCAGTTCAGAGGCAACACCGCCGGAGAGCAGTCTGAGCACAGATATTATAGTTCTTGAGGCTCTACTAGAGCAGAAAGAGATGGTGTGGCTGCCATGAATGAGGTAATCTCGATCTTGAAGCTGGAAATTATGCAATTAGCTGCACGAATTATGCAAGCAACCCAAGAATTGGAGGAAGTAAGAATGTTGCATTTGAAGACGGAGGAGGTCCAGCTGCTTCTGCTATCTGAAGCCCAGGGTAATCCTAGTTCTTCTTTAGATAGCAGCTGAAATTGTCATTAGACTATTGTACTTGCATGTTGTGTCATGTCTCTGAATGGATTATGTTGTAAGACCCCCTATGTTGTCCATGTGTTGTAATGATCCGAATTTTTTAGGCGAGGTAATCCTCGGTACTTGTATGATTGACATAAGGTGAACTACTTTTGGTGTGAGCATATTGTATTGGATGAAATAACTGTTTAACTCAAAGTGTATCCAACATACTGAATTCGAAGATCACGACATTTCTAAATCATAATCATATATAAAGGTGGAATAAATCTTTGTTGTGGTTTTGAAGAAATAAATAACAAAACATAGAATTATCTATGGATATTCGTAATCGAATAAAAATTGGATTTGGATTTAGTTGCCAGGGCCCAGGGCAAACATGAATGCTAATTCTCCCAAGTTTTGAATGAAGCGGCTAAACACCCACTATCATTTGTGGGCTGCCCGAAGCAAGTGTTTGCGAGATGGAAATTACTGTCTACCCCTGACACTTGACATCCTTATCGACCGGATTTACACTGCTGTCGATAGGGGTAGACTAGTAACTTCAATCAGACGTGACACGACGGCCTCTGAGCCCATT
Source organism: Triticum aestivum (assembly GCF_018294505.1). NCBI lineage: Eukaryota > Viridiplantae > Streptophyta > Magnoliopsida > Poales > Poaceae > Triticum > Triticum aestivum. The sequence goes on along the minus strand of NC_057811.1, from coordinate 73,098,471 downwards.
CAGACACGGTGGGCACCAAACGTGGGCGGCAAAACACATTTGATTCAAGCTCGTCCGAAGACATGTGTCTCTCCCTCCATTTCCCCACTCATCCACGGTGGGCGGCAAAACAAAATCTCCTCGTCCGAAATCGATGTAGGCTCATATTTTAAATAGGGGCAGATGTGTAACTTCCCTCAGACGTGACACAACCGCCCTACCTGTCAGCCCCGTTCATACACCGTGGGCGCCAACCATGGGCGGCAAAACACCCTCTCCTCACCCGAAATCGTTACCGGCAAATATTTGGGAGATGCGAGATTACCGTCCTATTCCCAACCGACGTGATGTCCGAAATTTTAAACGGGGGATAAGTTCGTAACTTTCCCACATTTCAGACAAGCGCATCCCAAAGTTTGAGATCCCCCTCCCCCTCCATTTCCCCATTCATACACCATCGGCGCCACGACAACCTCTCCACTGCGGCCAGCCTCCTCCGTCCGCCACCCCATCCTCCACCTTGCCGGAGCCGCTACCCCTACCCCGTCATCCACTGCATGAGATGGACGTCTCTCATCCATGGCGCCGGACCAGGATCCTTTCATCGTATCATCTCGCTTCATCGGCGCCTCGTCCACTTTGCCATTGCCGCTCATACGACCGCCTCGTCCACGGCAACATGATTTATCCCCCGACCCGGCCGTCTGCCATCTAAAGTCTTCTTCCCCGCCGCCGACATCCATCGCACCCGCAGCACCCTCAATGTATCAGCAGGGGCCTACACGGCGTCGCAAGAGAGGTGGTACTCTTCCATATGTGCTTAAGTTATTGATCACACCCGGAAAATAGATATTAAATTGTTTACTGTACTTTTCTTGTCCGTACCAAATCGTAGTGGCTAGTTGAATGCAAACATTGATTGTGAGGTAGCTTTGTCCGGTTTGCACCTTCAGATCCGCCATGTCATGGTCACTATACTCGTAAAGCTTATGGTTCCCCCCTTTATATTCACTACCATCATCGTAGGTGCTTCACTGCTTCGTGTCGTGCTAGCACTGCTCCTCAAGACCTCAACCCATCAAGCGAAACAACATGCCACTCATAATTCCAAAGCTTACGTGTTGAAATACGAATCTGATATGATGCTCATATTACTAAAACAGAGAACGTCTAATTGGTCACCTAATGTTCCTATATTCGTTTCGAAAAGCATGTGCGCCACCCACTGGTCCAGCTAGTTCCACTTTCCTGATTTTACTCTTGATGCTTAGGGTTTTTCCCTTTTACCTACTCTACTATGATCTGCGTAGGTGCTTTCTGTCATACCAGCATTACTCCACCCTTCAAGCTAAACAATGCAACACTCAAAATTCCAAAGCTTAGTTGTTCAAATATGATAGTGATATGATACTGATATTAGTTAACAGACACATTTAATTGGTTAGCTAAAGGTCCCACTTGAGTTTCCAAATGCATGTCGCGACATATAGAGAGACAGCAGAATTGCATTTCTTTGTCACTTGTTGACTGTACTTTCTTGTCCATACCAAATCTTAGTTGTTATTTCAAAGCAAATATCGGTTGCTAACTACCCTTTGCGCGATTTGCAGCTTCAGATCTGCCATCCCACTGCCACGGTCAACACTATACTCATCATGCTTACGGTTTCCCCATTTTATGATGACCACGATCAGCCCACGATCAGCCTACGTAATAGCATTGCTCCACCCATCGAGCTAAACAAGCTTAGTTGTACAAATTCAAATTTGATATTATGCTGATATTAGTAAAACTGAGAGATGTTTAATTGGTCAGCTAAATGTTCCTACTTTAGTTTCGAAATGCATGTGAGCCACATATGGAGAGACCGGAAGGAATAGTATTTCTCTGTGCGCTCTGGTTCATCATGGGTGGCCAACCGACATTGTATAGAAAGACTTGTAATATCTTCAATCTGCTTGCTCTTCTGCTTTTCTTTAAGATGATCCTCTTCTCTTGCGGTCGACCGGTCAGGTCGAGTTATTCTCCCTTAGTATATTTTGAATCTGTCAGGTCAGGTCGACCTGTTCTTCTTTACTATATGTTGAAGCTGTCATCTGCGAAGTATCATCACTTCTAGAGCTCTCATCTTTTGAGTAGTAGGCCACATTATATTAATGCACACACCAAATTATAGCATGCATGGCACCTCTTAGAAGAATTGCAGAGATAGCACAAAGGGGTTTACAGGGAGGAAGTATTGGATTAGAATCACTTCTGCATTACAAAGAAAATCTCACTTGTTTTTATGTTTTCATGCATGTCAGGTATTGAACATTATCAAAATGAATATGAGAATGGGCGCACGAGAGGAATATTCCGGAACAATCCACTGGCTAACAAACTTGGCATGGTGGAGGATGGCCTATCTTATTCACCCATCAAGGTGCATGTTCTAACTTGGCAAGGTTGTGTTGGTCGCACATATTTTGCATCTGTCCTCTTGCATTACTTCTACTTTGTTACACCATCTGCTTAGTTTAAGCATCATATATGAGTATATGCCATACCTATCCATTTTCTGTACCTATTCCATGTGTCGTCATCCTATGTTTTTCCAGTCAAATGTTGTTCTTTCGTAATAGATGTCCAAAAGGAAGAGGGTGAGTGCAGATCCTCAAGGAGTACAAACTAGGTATTTGGAAAAGGTAGTGATACATGTTAAATCAGATAGATCAGCAGCCACAGAAAACACAGGCCCAACTGTAACAGACTTTACCCCTACTCCAGTGGCCAAACCCCTATTAGAACTGCTGAATGCCCAGCGTCATGTACTGTCTATGATATCAATTAAAAATTTGAACTCCTAAATTTCCGCATGTGCCTGACCTTCTCTCTTGTATGAAAACTAATTTCAGATGAATCTCCGTGCTCAAAGTATCATAGGATCTCACGACAATACTGGGCTCTGCATTGCTCTTGTTAGTACCTCTTGCCCTTTGTCAGCATACTTACAGTCATTGCTGTTTGATTATGTAGCATCACTGTAAATGTTCGCTTCTTTATCCTCCCTTTGCTTGAAATTATAAGATCTATATTTACACTTAGATAAATGTAGAATTAACAAAATGGTTATGAAGTTTTGGATTGCTCATGTAAGTACCTGTTGTCATGTACTCCCTCTATATCGAATTAATTGTTGATCAATTGGATGTATTTAGAACTTAATAGTGCTAGATACATCCATTTGAGCGACAAGTAATAACGGACGGTGGTGGTATTACTGTACATGCATCGCGAGATAGTTGATTGTCTAGCATTACTCTGCATCTTATCTGCCCTGCCCTCCACTTTCTCCAAATTATCATATCTACATTTACTCTTACCAAGATGTTGAATAAAGGCAATGCCACTGCACATGTTGATGTCTGCATTCCTCTTGTCAGTACCTTTTGCCTTGTAACGATGTACTTAATTAATTGCTATTTGATTATGTATCATCAGTCTGCACCTGAGCTTCATTATCCTCTATTTCTTCCAATATTATTTGATCTATATTTACTCTTTGCAAAATGTAGAATAATGGCAATGCTTATAAAGAATTTTCTTTGGGGAATTTATTGAATTATCTTTCCATCAACACGGAGAAGGGCTTTGTCCAGCCCGTGTTAACATGTAATGTAAGTTCATCCTTCTCAAGCCTTCAAACTTTGTTCTAGTATAGATTTTGATAGGCATCATTTCCTCCACCGCTGTTTACATCTGATTGGATGTTTGCAACAACTAGCAGTTTTAAATTGTAGTTGTAAAAACATGTTCCTTATGCAGAACAGATCCATTTATTTGCTTATATAATCGTGAAACCTGTTACGTGTCTCCTTGTTTCTCTCTCAGAGTCGTATCTCTTATGCGAGGCAAAACTTTAGGAAAGATAGTGAGCCAAACCATCTTGAGGACACTGAGATGACCCCAAGGTCCTGTCTTGATGAAGACAGTGAGTTGAAGCTACTCACCAGCAGGTGTGAGACAACCTCTGTGCAGTTGCTGCCTCAATAGTTCGACTTCTTCAGTCTCAACTTAAAGTGGAAAGGCTTGCTTCAGCTCAGCTCCGACTTGAAGTGAAAGATGTAATGAAGATGTCAGGGGACTTCCTTGTGCACTATGGTGCCATACATCTAGGGATGAAGCATCTATCGTTGACACAACTGAGGTCTCATCAGCTTGTTCGGCTGCTTGCGGCGCCCGAGCTTGCCAGGTCTAGTGCCTTCTGAAGTGCTCTCAGTTTTGTATATTCTTTTGTCGGCCCGTTCATATGCACTGGTGGCGACCTTTGATGCCTAGTGTATGTAATCCGCGGTCATGTTGCGCTTTATTATCACCGGTAGCGAACTTTGAATCCCAGTGGATGTAATATGCCGTAATTTCTTTATTGCATAGTCTAGGTTTATTCTTTGGTCGGTATGCTGTAATTTAGGCCGGAAGGTTCAGTGGATCTCAGTGTTGTCGGTCTTCAGGCCGGCCCGTGTAACGCGCACGATGCGGCTATATCTCCCACGTGTCGAGGCACGACTTAGAGGCATAACCGCACTGTGGTTTTTGTCGCAAGAAGGGTCATCTTCACACAATCCCATGTAATGAACAAGAATGGGATAACGAGAGTTGGCTTACAATTGCCACTTCAAACAATACATAAATATAATTCATTCATCATCCAAAATCCACACATAGACTGACTACGGTCAAAATCCAAATGAAAATAAGATAACCCCAAATGCTAGATCCCCGAACGTCCCAACTGGGCTCCACTACTGATCATCAGGAAAAGAAACATAGTAACGACCACGTTCCTCATCAAACTCCCACTTGAGCTCGGTTGCGTCATCTGCACTGGCATCGTCGGCACCTGCAACTGTTTTGGTAGAATCTGTGAGTCACGAGGACTCAGCAATCTCACACCCGCGAGATCAAAACTATTTAAGCTTATAGGAAAGTATGGTGTAATGAGGTGGAGCTAAAGCAGGCACTAAGCATATATGGTGGCTAACATACGCAAAAGAGAGCGAGAAGAGAAGCAACGCAACGGTCGCGAAGCTAGAAATGATCAAGAAGTGATCCGAAACTACTTACGTTCATGCATAACTCAAACCGTGTTCACTTCCCGGACTCCGCCGAGAAGGGACCATCACGGCTACACACACGGTTGATGAATTTTAATTAAGTCAAGTGTCAAGTTTTCTACAACCGGACATTAACAAATTCCCATCTGCCTCATAACCGCGGGCACGGCTTTCGAAAGATAATACCCTGCAGGGGTGTCCCAACTTAGCCCATCATAAGCTCTCACGGTCCACGAAGGATAAACCTTCTCCCGGAAAGACCCGATCAGTCTCGGAATCCCGGTTTACAAGACATTTCGACAATGGTAAAACAAGACCAGCAAAGCCGCCCGATGTGCCGACAAATCCCGATAGGAGCTGCACATATCTCGTTCTCAGGGCACAACGGATGAGACATCCTACGAGTAAAACCAGGCCTCAAGTTTCCCCGAGGTGGCCCCGCAGTCTACTCGTTTCAGACCAACACTCGAAGGAGCACTGGCCCGGGGGGGGGGGGTTAATATAAAGATGACCCTCGGGCCCGCGAAAACCCAAGGGAAAAGGCTTAGGTGGCAAATGGTAAATCCAAGGTTGGGCGTTGCTGGAGGAGTTTTATTCAAGGCGAACTGTCAAGGGGGTCCCATAAATCACCCAACCGCGTAAGGAACGCAAACTCAAGGAACATAATACCGGTATGACGGAAACTAGGGCGGCAAGAGTGGAACAAAACACCAGGCATAAGGCCAAGCCTTTCACCCTTTACCAAATATATAGATGCATTAATTAAATAAGAGATATTGTGATATCCAAAATATCCATGTTCCGACATGGAACCAACTTCAACTTCACCTGCAACTAGCAACGCTATAAGAAGGTCTGAGCAAAAGCGGTAACTTAGCCAAACAACGGTTTGCTAGGAAAGGATGGTTAGAGGCTTGACATGGCAATATGGGAGGCATGATATAGCAAGTGGTAGGTAGCGCAACATGGCAATAGAGCGGACAACTAGCAAAGCAAAGATAGAAGTGATTTCGAGGGTATGGTCATCTTGCCTGCAAGGTTCTCAGAGTTGTCGAAAGCTTGATCCTCGTAAGCATACTCAACAGGCTCCTCGTTCACGAACTCGTCTCCCGGCTCTACCTACAGCAAGAACACAAGCAATGGAACCACAATCAATCACGGGAAATGCACAAGCAACATGATGCAAAACATGTATGATATGCGAGATGTGGTATGAGATGCATATGCGTGCTCCGGAGGAAAAATGATGAACAAAGAAGTAACTTGTCAAACCAAGCATGCCACTGGAAAGATGAGATGATTTCGGTCGAAATCGATATAAAGATCACCGGAAACGGATGCACGGTTTGCAAATGGTAAGCAAAACAAGAATGACACGAATCTGCGATTAACAGCATGATAGCACTTAGAATACATAAAGTAACTATGCTACAACACTCCAACATAGCAACAGAGCATGTGGCAGTAATCTACAGGAGATGCTTGACAAAAGATGAACACTGAGCTACGCCTAGATCATACCATAACAGGTTCAAACAGGCATGGCAAAAGTGCAAAAGATATCAGGTTCACAGACTTGGTGAAATTACTGGACATGGCAGAATCAGCATCAGGTAGCAATGTTCAGAGCAAGAAATCAACATTCTATAGGAACTTAACATGGCAAAACAAGGAATGGCATGAATCTACTAAATGCATAGAACAAAAGTCCGATACTGACCATGAGCCAAAAAGGACCAGAAGATATGATGGAAACCATGTAAACATGGCACGTTTCGTTAACAGGTTTCAGACTTGGCAGAAAACAGAGCATGGCAGAAACAGTAATATGAAGGCATCTATGTGAGCTTGATGCACTCACCACAAAGCAATGCATGACAAAACAAGCATACCTACAGCAATATGGCATGTTTATGAAGCTATCTATGGCAAGAGCAAATACATATCATGACAGGATCAACTACAACACGCTTGGCAAAATTGAATATCATGTTAAGAATCTGCCAGGAATATTTTATAGCAAAAGAAGAGGTAGATTAAGACATGCTATGGTACTTCATAATTGCAAACCAGGGCATTAATGGGTCGAGCACAACAATATCTACAAAACACCCTTACTGAACATCACCAAAATAAGCATGGATCTCTCTGTAGCCACATAGCAACAAAATACCAGCAGTCACAGACAGCAAAATTACTAAGTCTGTGAAATCAGAAATATCACGAAGCCTAGTTTGCATGCTTGTGCTAGTCACCACAGAGATCACAAAAATACATGGCATACACCTCTGTAAAGATGGCATGGCATACATCAAAACACATGTAGAGCTCATGCCCATAAGATGCACAGATTAAATGCAACAAAAATAACAAATCTTCATGTTCTGATAAGTAACAGCAGTTAACAGCATATAGCACTCTTGCACCAGAGATTTGGGCATCAAGATGGACTCAAATGAACATGGCACATTGGAACAAGATGAAGAGCATCTCGAGGCGAACATTTCGATATATTACACGCACGAAACGGAGCTATATGCAAAGAGTTATGATGCGATGAACAGAGCAAGATATTGTGACAGAAAAATGACTTGGAGGATTTTCGGGGGGGGGGGGGGGGCGGGGGGAAGAAGTCAACCTTCTCTGGACAGATCTGGATCGGAGCGGCTCGGACGCCGAGGTTCGAGGAGAGGTCGCCGGCCGGCGTGGAGCTCGGGGAGAGAGGAGGAAGGCGACGGGGCGACGGCGGGTACAGGCGACGGTCGCGGACGCCGAGGAGGAAGAGGCGGCGGCGGACGGCGGCGGGGCGCGCCGGGCGAGGTCGCCGGACCTCGCGGCGGCCGGCGGAGGCGGGCGGAAGGACGGCGAGGCGGGAACGGCGGCGGCGCGGGGAGCCGCGGGAGGAGGCGCGCGAGCTGGCGGCGGGGACAGATGGGCTCGGCGGGCCCACCTCGGGCTCACGGGCCGGCGGCGGCGCGGCTTATGGGGCCGCCACGTGGCGCGTGGAGACTGGCTACGGGCGGCGGTGGCTGAAACATTCGGCGGCGGCGGGGACGATTTGATCTAGGGTTTGATCCGAAATTTCGGAGGGGGAGGTGTTTTATAGGTAGAGGGAGCTAGGAGACTCCAAATGGAGTGCGGTTTTCGCCCACACGATCATGATCGAACGACCTAGAGCATGGAGGTGACTTAGATGGGTTTTGGGCTGTTTTGGAGGGGTGTTCGGCTGCAACACAAAAGGACTTTGCGGTTACCCGGTTAACCGTTGGAGTACCAAACGACCTCCAAATGTAACGAAACTTGACAGGTGTTCTACCGGTGGTATACCAAGGCCACTTGGCAAGACTCGGTCCATTCCGAGAACGTTCAACACCCGCTCACGAAAAGAAAACAAGAGGGGTGCGCCGGAGGAGGTAGGAGTGCCGGATTGCAAAACGGACAACGGGGAAAATGCTCGGATGCAAGAGATGAACACGTATGAAAATGAGATGCACATGTTGACATGATATGAGTTGCATGACATGAACAACATGCAAAACAAAAAACAAAACCCGACCATGAAGGGAATATCATAACACATAGCCGAAAATGGCAAGAGTCGGAGTTACAAATATGGAAAGTTACATCCGGGGTCTCAGTGGATCTCAGTGTTGTCGGTCTTCAGGCCGGCCCGTTACTCATATGGGCCAAAACATGGGCCTATAATCATCTTGGGCCATTAGCAGGTCTAAACCTATAGTAGTTTCCCGCCTTTAACAGGCCATGGGCTACATATTTACTGTAGTGACACTGGCTTCCTACGGGCCGTAGAAACAATGGGCCTTCAACGGTCCGTAGAAACAATGGGCCTTCTACGGGCCGTAGAAACAATGGGCCTTCTACGGGCCATAGAAACAATGGGCCTTCTACGAGCCGTATCATCAATGGGCCTTAGACGGGCCGTATGATCGATTGGCCAAACATGGGCCAAAAACAGACCACATTATGGCCGTAAACGGGCTAGAGTTGGAGTCGTCCGTTCATGGGCCGACCATAACGGGCCATCGTTAATAGCCGTATTTGATGACGCTATGAAAACGGCCCAATGTATTAATGGGCCACAAACGGGCCGACTGTAACCACGGGCTGAATTTGGCCCACAAGCAGAAAATGGCAGTAACGGGCCATAAGTAACCGAATGCTGGAAATGAGCCCATGAATAAATGGGCCCTGAGAAGGCCGAAAGATAACATGGGCTGCAAACGGCCCAATGGATTAATGGGCCGTTAATGGGTATAAAGTGATACACTGTTCATTACGGGTCAGTTTCTCCACGGGCCGTTAATGGGCCAAGAGTTACAAAGGGCCTCATATGGGCCGAAAGACGTCATGGGCCATACATGGGCCGGAACTTAAAATGGGCTGGAATCATATTGGACGGCCCAGATGACGCTACTGGGCCCAATTCGGATAGGTCGTAACTGGCCCTAGGTTAGCGTGCTGTAAATGGGCTATATGCGAACAGGCCGTTAACAGGCTTTCCGTGGGCCGGCCCGCCACCTTTTGACCAAGTCAAACGGGCCAGCCTTTTCACAGGAATGGGCCTCTGTTTGGCCGTGCCACGTGTCGACGTATCATAGGCGCCTTCGGTCCAATGAGTGGATGACATCTGTCCCAACGGTGAGCCGACACGTGTTTCCTCCAGCCAATGATGATTTTACACGTGGAAAATCCCCATTGGTCGGGGCTGTTAGGGTTATCGGATCCAAAACCGGACCCGATAGCTTAATTGCGTTCGGTTACGGTGGACGCCACGTGTTGGTCACCCTTGACAAAAGCACTTCTGTGACGCGCAATTTATCGTCATGGAAGTGTTAACTTCCGTGATGATAATTTTGTTAATGTCATGGAACACTTCTATGACAAAAAATGCGACCTACTGTGACAAACATGTATCATCACGAAAGTTTCTTTTTTTGTAGTGCTACTACAAGTACTACAACCTTGAGGGCGGCACCGAGGATGAGGACGAGGACGAGGACACGGTCAACTTCAGCAGGGGGGACGCAGAGTGCACCAACGGCGGCATGTCGCCAGGACAAGTCATCGACATCTCATCTCACACCGGCGATGCATATGCCGGCGCGGCGGCGGATTTGTTAAAATTATGCGTACTTAGGCTTTGTTTTTAATGCTGGTCTTTTGTTAGAGCAATGTTTAGGTCAATTGGCTCTGTTTAATTACTAAAATTGCTCGATTCAGTAAGTGTGGTTTGTCTGCTGTACACTCTTTTGTGTGCCCAAATTAGCAAGCGATGTTAAATTATGCAATGACGTACCCGGGAAAATTTCCACCAAAATTTGAATTATCAAATTCATCCCATGCGCGTGAAGCTGAAGAATCATTTGCGATGCACACAATCGTTCAAAGTGAATGGTCTGGTGGCACCGCGTGCAAAGTTTCCCACCACATTTCCAAAAAGTTTGCCTACCACCAAAATATATATCTACCCCCTCCCCCCTTCCCCACCCCCTTTTCTCCCCGACCACAAGTCACATTTCTCCTATTTCCACCTTCCTTCCTTCCTTCCTAAGCTATAGCCGCTTCCTCGCTCTCGCCGTCTCGCATCCTACCGCCGGGGTGGCCATGGTCTTCTTCAAAGACCTCTCCAGCGGTTCCTCCTCCGGCGACGACTCCTTCACCACCCGGGTATGCCTCTCTTCTCTCTCTCTCGGGCTATGACTTGGAATGAAGGATTTTTACGCGACAGTGGATTTGAGTCATTTCTTGCTCTTGTAACTCCCTAGGAGCATCAGTGGCAACGAATGGAGCGGGGTGGCTGAAGATCTATCGGCTCGTTGTCACCATCAATCTCCATGCGTGAAGCTAGTTGCGTTTGAATCTGTGGACAGTGGGAGGAAGTTTCTGGCATGTGCAGAGAAGGTTATACCCTCTTTCGTTGTTACAAATCATTTGTTAGATGTGATTCAGACACTGTCACGGTCCCAACCCATTCATACCACACCTTCAACCAAACGCATCCTAAGACAGTGTCATAGTTTGTACCTAGTATCTCAAATTGTTGCCATCTCATCAGCGGTGCCATTGGAAAATTATTTGGCACCGCTTCAGCGGTTTGTGCAGCCAACTTTGGTCCACACATCAGAGCAGCCAAGCAGTAAAATACTAAATCTTTATGGCACGAAGGACCTGGGCATCGGAGCAACTAGGTGCTCCGGAGTCCGCGTCCCTGATTTTTTTCGCTGCATCGGCTCGCCAGTTCAAGGCACCGGTGCGAGATGTAGGAACAGTTGTCTTTACACCAGTTTTGGCATACATAGTGGACGACCTTAGTGCTATTAGTTATATGTTACTAAATTTGTGCATGTACACACCCGTTAGTATCAATTTGCTGTCATCCAAACACTGTCGCTATGCTGTTGCAGTTATATTTACCTTCCTCATAAAATGTTCAATTTGTTATTTATTGTACATGAGTAAGAACTTGTAGCATTGTTGTAGTTAATTATAGCTTCTGATGTTCCAGAATTTGGTTGTTGTCTCAGTAGCAATTAATTCATTTGCACATTGATATTTTTGGTGATTTTCTATATTTACCTTCCTCATAATTAACATGTTTCTCCAGTTTTTCAATATAAGCATTGGTGATTTTCTATGTTGCTATAAACCGTTTTCCCCTACAATTGTTACTGATCTATTTTTTAATATTATAGGATGAATGAAAGTGTTCTTACTTGGAGTGGGTTGATCAAGAGTGGCCACAGTCTTTGAAGATGTGCCTAGCGAAGCTCTGGAGCATGTATGAGGAAGAGAGCAGAGAAAGTGTTGTCAACGCTGAAGAATATTTGAAGATGCGGGATAAAAAGAGGAAGGTGGAGAATGAGCTCAGATTTTTTAAATCAGACTTTGCTAAGATGGTGTTGGCGAAGGAGGAGGCACTTTCCCAGTTGGCCAGTGCAAAACAGGTAAGCAGAGGTGGATAAGACGAGCCTGGATGATCTCGATTAGGGAAATGAATATATTGTTCTTATGAAGTTGAACTGGCTATATGTTGTACTGTGCTGTTTTCATCTAGCTATCGTACTGTGACGTTATAATATATTTATGTGCCTGATATGAAATTGGCAAACAACTGTTCGATATGAAATGCGAATTTGCGTAATACTGGAATTATTAATTGTGAACTAATAAACCTGCTAAATGTGTCATGGAACTTTGCAAATGGTTCTAGCAGTAAAAGCGCTTGTGATGGATAGCCCAATGCCACATAGTTTTCTTCATCAAATTGCGTGTGATGTAGTTGATAAAAGCAAACAGTTAACCAAGGCAGAGCGTGTGTGATAGTTACACCTTTCACACACGATCCTACACATAAAACTGTGTGGGATGTACATACGAACGAAAACGTTTTCCCTGGATTGACTGTGCGGGACGTACATAAGAACGGAAACGTTTTCCCTGGATTGACTGTGTGGGATGTACATAAGAATGGAAACGTATTCCTTGGATTAACTCTGTGGGATGTACATAAGAACGGAAACGTATTCCTTGGATTGACTGTGTGTGATATACATACCTACGAAAATGTTTTTATGGGATTCACCGTGTGGGATGTGCATACCTACGGAAATGATTAGGTTTTGATGCCTCGCCCGATCGCACACGAGCTCATTTGGTGTCCTAGGAGGGCCTATCCCCGATGATTTCTGGGATGTGTGGGAAGGACCCCCCTATCACCCACACTCACTTGGCGACGGTTCCAAATGCTGTCGCGGAAAGGGGTTAAAAACCGTTTGTATAGCACCGACGCATACCACTGAAGTTACCATGAAATACTCTCCGTTGTTCCGAGAAACCATTCTGCTTGTTGCCTTGCAGCTTTTATTCCGCATGGATACATGTAAGAATCATTCCTCGCACCTACCAAGGATTCGTTCAGCCCCAGTTGTTCATATGTCTCGCAAAATACTTCATAATACTATTCGACCTTCCGAAAATCCTCAACAGCCAATTGCTCTTGAAATTCTTGCTTGCTTGCATTATGGTTAATCCCATAAGTATAGTAATCTTATTGGCATGTGTCGGATTCAGGGCTCCGCAGACCCAAGAAGATTCGAGCTCTGGGGCATGTGCGAAGATCTCAACCTCTCAAGCTTCGAGCTCGTCGCGCCAGAGCCTAGCCTTGCTGGATTCACGTAAATGGGGAAGAATATGAACACGGCAGTTTACCTAGGTTCGGGCCACCTTGCGGTGTAAAACCCTACTCCTGCTTTGTGGTGGATTAGCCTCACGAGGAGGTTTGAGGATGAACTAGTACAGTGGATGAGCTACCTCGCGAGGGCTCGGGGAGTGAGAACGAGTCCATCCCCTCTACGGTGGTGGCTAACCTATATTTATAGTGTCCCGGTCCTCTTCCCCGAAACTTTAGGCTGGAAGGGATCCCACAACGGCCAATTTGAAAGGGGACAAGTAGTACATCTAATCCTGACGAAAGGTGGTCTTCTCCTGCAAAGCTTCTGGTTGTGACGCAACTGTGGGCTCGGTGATGACATCCGTCCTGCCGAGCCCATGGTCTTGGTCTCGTTGCACAGGAATAGAAACCTCTGGGGGATTCCTTGGGAATCCACGCCTGCCCTTGCCTCTTTAGCACCAAAGAGGAAACTTCCTCCTCTACGCCCGCTAGCGCCCGCCTGGCCTTGGTCGTCACAGCTCACGTCATCACAGCCTCATGAGACTGGGTACCGGCATAGAAATCTCTGCTCCTCGGGAGGCCGCCTGTGGAGGCTGCTGTGGGAGTCCTGGATTAGGGGGTCCTCGGGTGTCCGGGCTGTGTGATATGGGCCGGACTGATGGGCCATGAAGATACAAGGTAAAAGACCTTCCACCGTGTCCGAATAGGACTCTCCTATGCATGGATGGCAAGATTGGTGTCCGAATATGTAATTTCCTTCTTCTGCAAGCCTACTCTGTACAACCCTAAGCCCCCTCCGGTGTGTATATAAATCGGAGGGTTTAGTCCGTAGAGGCTATCAGCAATCATATAGGCTAGACATCTAGGGTTTAGCCATTACGATCTCGAGGTAGATCGACTTGTGGCACCCCGGCTCAGAGCAACCGGTTTACCTTATATTGCCAGCCCAGAGACCATGTCTTCTGGAAACACACAACATCTTAGTATAGAATACAACCGCTTTATTGATACTAGCGGAACATGATTCATATTACAATGAGTTGCGAGGCCAAGCGGCACACATGGTGTAGCTGAACAATATGTACATTATTTAGTGAACATAAAGGGGACTCGATCATGACATCTATGCGGCAGCGGAACGACGACGAAGCGGGACTCCATAGCACAGGGACACCGATGTGGGCATGATCTAGACTCGGACAGCACTCCTTTCCAACGAGACTTTCCTGAAAGCTGGCATGACACGCCAGGTCAGTACATTGAATGTACTTGCAAGATCACAACAAGCATAAACATAATGACAAACAATATCATGATAAGTAACCAATTGAATCATTAATGCAAAATCATATTAGGAATGCAGTGATCATGATCTCGTGACTTATGTCCCTCGGACTTGCTTACCAAACGGTGATCTCTCTTGGACCACAAACAGACCAACATCTTGGTCTTTAATCGGGTTAGCTCGTAACCAAACGGTGATCTTACTCGGATCACAAACTGACAGACAACTTGGCCTCCAGCATCAAGATGATTTCTCAACCATCCTCTCTCTAATAGTGAAAGGTTATTATCTTAGTGTGCAAAATTATTTAAACATTGACCCATGGTGTGACCTACTTTCGAGCGTGTCCGTAACCGTGGACTCGGCTATCGATAGATTTAATACGCTCTGCAGAGGTAGCACACTGTACCCACACCACGGAACCCTCCATTGCCATGACATTCTCCCGACCACTCCGACTCACTGCCCACTGGGCTAAGTCCTGGGTGGCCCCGTGCCTACCAAAGACAACAACGGCCACCGTCGTGGCAAAATATAAACGGTCCCAAATGGGGACAAGGTACCATAACAACAACGGGCACACAAGGTTATGTCTGCTTACCGGGCCAGGGTAACGCGCGCCCATAACCTTCCCTCGTTGGAGGCACTGACTAGAGGCATGACAACGGACCGAATAAAGGCTTTCCCACAAAGGCAAATGTGGTTGCACTGGGGAAAATCTCGATTCAGTGGCACCATGACCCGATCAACGATATGTTCAAGTTGAATTATTATCAGGTTCAACTTAAAGTGAAAGTAACCGGTGTCATGATATGCCATGAAAATGCAACACTAATATATATACACCACATATCATCGGAAAAAACTGGGTTAACTTCATCAAATACTAAGCATAGATATCAATAACTCATAACACCTCTTTGGTTATGTTTATTTCGCAAATTAACCATGACAATATCTTCGCATAATTCTTTTATCACTCAAGAAAATATTAAGCCAACTAATTCATTTTCATAAACAAATTATGAGGAAGCAATGAACATTGTCTTTTTCCATTCTCAATAAATGAGGAGAAAGGAGAATACCAAGGTTGAATCGAAGATAAAAGTCAAGCACAAATCGACATCTCAATCTCCGAAAGCGTTTTCCCTACCCTTTCTTCATAATCAAATATTACTTCTAATGACTTAAACTAGCTTAGTTAGTTTTAAACTTCTGTAAACTAAACATATCAACTTAAACAAGCATCCAATAGAATATATATATATATTTATTTAAGTGGTTTAAATGCATGGATTAAATCATTTGTTCAAGTTGAAAAATCACAAATATATGAATGACACCATGAGAATGTTTCTGTGGCTTGCCTTAGTACAGATGAGGTTCACACTCCTCCTGGTGATCCTCAAGACAAGCTTCACCTTCTGAAAACAATTATGAACACAAAAGGAAAACATCAAGAACCACTCTGAAATTCACCAGAAAATATAGACAGCAGAGAAAAATCTCATTTTTGGTGAGCTGCTAGATCTTTTCATTAAGAACACAATGCAAAAAGAATCAATTCATTTGGACTTATGGTTAAAAAGTTGTAGCTGTTTGAAGTTCTCTGGAATAATTCGAATTTGATTTAAATAAAAACAGAACTGGGGGGGGGGGGTGACGTCGAAGGCGTAAACCCCGCGTGGCGCCTCCACTCGTACCGCTTCAGGCGCGGCCAGAGTGGCTGATAGCGGGCCCCGCTAGTTAGGTGAGAGGGAGGGGGAGAGGGAAACAGAGCACGGTGGAGCTTCGCCGGAGCACACACCAGCGAGGAGGGAATCTTGGCCCGAGCTAGAGGGATAGATCGAAGGAGAAGATGGAGGCGCACCTGCCCGTACCCGTCGGTTAGCTAGGGGCGGTCGGACGGCGTCGGAATGGACTTCTCTAGCGGCGACAGAGAGCGGAGGTCCCCAGAGTTGGGGACGACGGCGACAAGAGGCTACACTAGTGGCTCCAACCGGGTCAGACGGCACCACTGAAGCACGACGGAGGCTCTGGAAGAGTGGCCCGAGCCTGGGAGGGGCTGGAGCTATGGAGATGACCTGAGGGGATCGCCGGCAAGCTCGACCTGGGGGACGGCGGCCCGAGGCCTGCCCGGCCGGGCTACGGCTTCCTACTGGCTTATGGAGTGTGTGAGATGAGCTGGTGATGCTCAAGAGGGCTGGGGAGGGCTGTATTTATAGCCGAGCGAGGTGAGGGGTTCAGGTTCCGCCGGAGGACACCTGGACACGGCGTCCAGCGACGAACAGCGTCAGTGAGCGAGGGGGAAGGCGACGCAGCTCACGCGGGCACTGTGAGCTGGCGGAGACGAGCACAGGAACGAGGGGGGTGGCGACGAACACAGTGCACGGCTGTCGGCGTTGTGGGAACGGGGGTCCCCAGACTTGCCTGCCTGTGGCCCACAACGTGGCTAAGCAGCAGGCCGTACGGCCCATCTTCGTCAACAAGGCACCCAAGACCCTCGCGAGGGTCCAAGCCTCACGAGGCGGACGACGCAAGACCGCCTCTGGAGTGGCCTAGCCAAGCAGGCTCACGAGGAGCGGAGATATCAAGGCGAGGCAAACCTCACGAGGCTTTCGTGCCGTGAGCCATGATGAACGGTACCAGGCAGGTGCCAGGCGGGCGCCAGTGCGCGCAGTGTCCCTATTTCCTCTTTGGTGCTAAGGAGGCCAGCGCAGGCGAAGAGTACCGAGGCATCAGGCAAAGGTTGCCATATTGGTGCAACGACACCAAGACCAGGAGGACGGCAAGGCAGGGGTCATCGTGGAGCCCAAGACGGCATCACCCCAGAGCTTTTCGCAGGCGAAGACCGCTTTTGTCAGGATAGCTTGTACTAGCTGTCCCCCTTCAAATTTGCCTGCCGTTGTTGGGTCCCTTCCCGCTCGATAATTGGGAAGAGGAACAGGGCCTATATAAGTAGAGCTAGCCACTACAGTAGAGGCATCGAATCCCCACGCCACAAATTCATACACACAAGAACAACTGAACCTCAGGAGGCTGTTCTTCCCTTGTACTGTTCATCGTCAGCCCAAGAGGCAATCCACGACCACCACACTGGAGTAGGGTATTACACCGCAACGGTGGCCTGAACCAGTATAAACCTCGTGTATTTCTATGTTGCGAGTTCGTCGAGTTTGTCCGCAAGATCTTAGCGAACTAGAGCATAGATCGGTAGGAGGGAGAGACTTCGCGCGCACCCTAGTGTTCGAACCTTAAGGGTTTGCTGGAACCCCACATCAGACATTTGGCGCGCCAGGTAGGGCTGCGCCGTAGTTTCCCTTCCATCTGTTTATTGCTCCATCGCTCCATCGTTTCCATGGCGGACGCTCGCCGTGCTCGATCTGAGCGTCGGGCTGCCCTCTCCGCCCGCGTCGCTCAGACGGCTCCCGTAGGCGGGCCACCTCATCGTTCTCCGTCTCCCGCCGCCAACGCTGCCGCCTGCCCGGCGGGGAATGAGCAGCAGGCATCCTCGCTGCATCCTTCGGTGCGGCAAGACGGCCGCACCGCTACTCCATCACTTACCCCTGCCGGTTCTTCGTCTCACGCGCACCGCGCTCCCGTGGAGGCACGGGCCGCGCTCATCGCGGCGAACGAGCTCCTGCGTTACCGCCCCGTCGACGACCTGTATGAGAAGTGGCTCGACCGCGTCGCCGAGCTCGTCCGCGCCGCAGGGGGCTCTCCGGCGCCGTCCCACTCTCTGCCTCCCCCTCAACCAGCTGCGGACGACGGGGCTCATGGCATGGCTCCACCACCTCAACCCCAAGACGGTGCCTTGGCACCAAGGCGCGCGCCTCCGTGGTGTGATCCACCGCGCCAGCGCCCGCGCATGAAGAAACTAGCTGTCAAGAAATCCCGCGGCTGCAAGAAGCTGCACCGGCGCTCCCCGCGCCACCTCGTCAAGACCGCGTGCCGCCTGCAGTGGCGCAGCGCGGGCCTCGCCAAGACCAAGCTCCACCTCAGAAGCGGGCCCGGCGACCACGGCTGGCTGCCGCGCCTTCACCCCCGAACTGCGTAGTGTCGCCTGGCCAGGCAAGTTCAAGCCAGATCTGCCTCCTTGCTACGACGGCACCGCCGACCCCGCGGAGTTTATGCAGCTCTATGAGCTGAGCGTCAAAGTGGCTAACGGAGACGAAAAAGTCATGGCGAACTAGTTTCCCATGGCTCTCAAGGATGGGGCCCGCTCCTGGCCCCTGAACCTGCAGCACGGCTCGATCTCCTCCTGGGACGAGATGCGCGACCGCTTCGTCGCCAACTTCCAGGGCAGTCACGACCGCCCACCGGCCGCGGGTGATCTACGCCGCATCAAGCAACAGCCAGGAGAGACCCTCCCGAAGTGCATCCAGCGCTTCAACAACACCCGCCTCAAGATCCCCAAGGTCATGGACAAAGCCATCATCTCCGCGTTCTCGGACGGCGTCCGTGATGTCAAGATGAAGGAAGAGCTTGCTATCCACGAGGAGCTTTGCACATCTCAGGAGCTGTTCAACCTGGCGACCAAGGGCGCAAGAGCTGAGGAGGGGCGCCTCTCTCTCCTTGAGCTGCCAGCTGCAGGAGCGGAGGAGAAGAAGGCCAAGGCCAAGGACGTGAAGCGCAAAGAGGCAGTAGTGCTCGCAGCGGAGCCCGACACCAAGCGAGGCAGAGATCAGCCCGAGTCATCCAAGAACGGCCGACCGTTCTGCGCCTTCCACAACCTGAACACCCACAATACCAGCGACTGCCAAGAGCTCAGAGCCATACGGGAAGGACGCTACGGTCGACGCCCCGAGCGCAACGACCGGGGCTACGGCCGCGGAGGAGGACGCGGAGGCGGACGCTGGGACAACCATCTCCCGCGCCAGGAGTGGAGCGACCGGCCTCGTGAGGACCGCTAGCAGGACGAACCTCGCGAGGGCGCCTGGAGGGACCCGCCTCATGAGGATCGCCCCCAGGGCAACGCCGGTCTTCCCCCGCTGCCGCCACCAAGGAGGAACGACGACCACCACCAGGATGAGGGGGCTGGGGGCTTCCAGGAGCCTCGTGCGATCGCCTGCATCTTGGGCGGTGCACAGGCCCCAGCCTCTCAGCGCATCTTCAAACAGTTCGCTCGTGAGGTGAACGCGGTGCTCCCCAAGCTCGAGGCCACGCGCCCGCTCAGGTGGTCCCAATGTGCTATCACCTTCAACTTGGCAGATCAGCTCAAGTGCTCAGCCACCGCTGGCGCCCTCCCTATGCTGTGCTCCCCAGTCATCAGCAATGTGCAAGTCACCAAGACTCTCATCGACGGCGGCGCAGGGCTCAACGTCCTGTCCGTCGACACGTTCGACAACCTCCAAGTGCCATATGAGCAGCTCCAGCCAACCAAGCCTTTCTCAGGAGTGACCGACGGCTCCACCACACCGATAGGGCAGGTCCGCCTGCCTGTCACCTTCGGGGAGCGCAAGAACTATCACACCGAGCTCATCGACTTCGACGTCGCGCACATCCGCCTGCCGTATAATGCCATCCTCGGGTATCCAGCCCTGGCCAAGTTCATGGCGGTCACTCATCATGGCTACAATGTTCTCAAGATGCCAGGAAGTGGAGAAATCATCACGGTCCTGTGTGAGGAGAGGGATGCAGTGTGCTCCCTCGAGCGCGCCTTTCAAGCAGCAGCAATCGACGACCCCGACAGCAGAAGTGAAGGCCCTCCGGAGGCCATTCCCAAGAAGAAGCAGTCGCGCCGCACAGGACCTCAGGAGGATGGCACCGCGGCAGGAGCCTCCCTAGGATCTGCGCCCATCCCAGGGGCACCTCCCTCCATCGCATAGGAAAGCGCGCTCGGCGCCCTCCTCAGGCAGGGCTCGGGGGCTCTCTTCTAGAGAGCCTCAGACCTTGCCAACCTCACTAGGGAGGCGCCTGGGCACCACTTGGAAGCGTGCCTCACGGCACACCTTCCTTAGGAGAGCACAGGGCAAGGAGTGCCCACCACCCAGGAGTTCATCACCAAGACCACCTAGGAACTGCAAGAAGCAAGAGCCATGCGCGGCCACAACCGCTCACAAGGCGCAGCTCCCCATCCAGGCGAGGATGCCGGGCTGCGTGTCTGCGTCGACGTCCCAGGGATCAACAAGGCCGCATCTCAGGAGCGTTTCTGGCCATCGTGTGTGGGCCGCTGTGAGGGCCCACCACACAGTTACGTTCGCATGCCCTTTGGCTTGCCGAGCGTGGCGTCGGCCTATCAGCGCAACGTGCGGCAAGTCCTGGCGGCTCAGGAGGCCAGGTTCCACGCCGTCCTGGAGGAGATGGAGACGGTCTTCAGGGAACCTCCTGAACCTCCAGAGCCTCCCGAGGCTCACGGTCCCGGTGGCTCATGAGGAGCCATTCCTTCTGCGCGCGGCTTCAGCTGCACCAACTCTACTTCGTCTACAGAACCAGGTGACATCTTCCAAGTTCGCTTAAGCTGGGAGCGCCCCTCGGGCTGCATTATTCCCAGGCCACATGGGTCCATCCCTGTGGCATGTATCCCTTTTGCTTAAGTCTTTAGCTTACCTTGCTGGGGGCGCCCTCGGGCTGCATCATCCCCAAGCCGCTCGGGCCAGACCTAGTGGCATGTATCGTCCTGCATTTATCCAAGTTAATCTCCTCTTCATCCTTAACCTGCCAACGGCTATCGCCTGCTCGATCATCGCCTTCCCCGGGGCCTTCACACAGGCACGACGCTGGTGCATGGGTCCGTCCCTGCCACGCCGAAAAATCTGAGTGGTCGAGCTCTGGCTCGCGGCACGCGCCGCGCACGTCACCTCACCAGGCCCTCAGTGCCTTCACCTCACCTAGAGCAACCAGCGGCAGGCTAACAGCTGTAACGGAAAACCATGTTACTTCTTGTGCCTGCTCACAAGGATCCCGAGGGAAGGATAGTAGGTGGCACCGCAAGCCCCTTTTTCCCTCGTGCAATTCGCTTGCGCGTTAGAAGGGGGGCTCCTGAGCATCGCGACTCAGGAGCTCTTACTGGCTCTCCAGCCCTCACCCCCTGTCCTTGACCACGGCATCGCGACTTGGCATACCTGCGGCGGCTGAGCTCGCTCGAGGGCTGGGACCTGAGGACGTAGAGCACTAAGGAAAGCATGAGTGGAGGGGAACTCGAATGGGCCGACCTAGCTATGCCGCACGAGTTGGCGCACAGCCCTAGCGCGACATCAGGAATCGCCGCGAAGTCAGCAAGATAAGTTTCGCCCTAGGATCGGCTAAATATCTGGGCCTAATGGTCACTCACGCCATGCCGCAGCCCCATTGCGGCCAAGTCATTTTCCTTTCTTGCCTTACCATGGGTGCTTGAGCGCTAAGGGGGACCTCCTGAGCATCGCGCCTCAGGGGCTCTTACTGGACCTCGGGCCGCACACCTCCCGGCCTTGACCACGGCACGCAACCTGGCATACCAGCGACGGCTGTAGCCTGCCTCGGGACCGGGACCTGTCAGCGTAGAGCAACAAGCCATCGCAAGGAAAGAAAGGGGGGGACCAAGCCTTAACGGGACATGCACTCACCAAGTTTTCATAACAAGGAAGATAAGCACTAAAGACATTACAAACCCTTACATGCCCCCACGGGGTGATTCATGATCCTTCACAGGAAACAAAAGCTGATACTAAGGGGATCTGGAGCGAGGCAAGGAAGGGGCAATGAAGGTAAGAACTTCCCGCGCCAGCCTCTATCAGGGCAAGCAGTTGCCGAGGCAGCGTGGGGAAGCGGAGACGCCCACGTCCAATCAACCGCCACGCGTCGACCGAGGCCGCAGGCTTTTGGGGCCCGCGGTGCTCCGAACTTGACCCTTGGCTTCGCCGCGAAGCCAAGCCCGAGCGCACCTTGGGCCCGGGGGCTACTGTTGGCATTCTGGGAACGGGGGTCCCCAGACTTGCCTGCCTGCGGCCCACTGCGTGGCTAAGCAGCAGGCCATACGACCCATCTTTGTCAACGAGGCACCCATGTAACACCCCGCATGTAACTTGCCATATTTGTAACTCCGACTCTTGCCATTTTCGGCTATGTGCTATGATATTCCCTCCGTGGTCAGGTTTTGTCTTTCGTTTTGCATTTTGTCATGTCATGCATTTTCATATCATGTCATCATACGCATTGCATTTGCATACGTGTTCGTCTCTTGCATCCGAGCATTTTCCCCGTTGTCCGTTTTGCAATCCGGCGCTCCTATCTCCTCCGGTGCACCCCTCTTGTTTTCTTTCGTGAGCGGGTGTCAAACATTCTCGGAATAGACCGAGGCTTGTCAAGTGGCCTTAATATACCACCGGTAGGCCACCGGTCAAGTTTCGTTCCATTTGGAGGTCGTTTGGTACTCCAACGGTTAACCGGGCATCCGCAAAGTCCATTTGTGTGTTGCAGCAAAACCCTCCTAAAAAACCAGCCCAAAACCCTCCAAACTCTCTTCCATGCTCTAGGTCGTTCGATCACGATTGTGCGGGCGAAAACCGCACCTCATTTGGAGTCTCCTAGCTCCCTCTAGCTATAAAAGAGCATCCCCTCCCGAAAACGAAACACAGAAGAACCCTAGAAATTCCCTCGCGCCGCGCCGGACGTGTCCGTATGCCGGCCGGACAAAGCCGCCGCCGCCTCCAGCCACTCGCGCGCCGCCACCTGTCCCTCTCTCTCCTCCTTGCGCCGCCGGCCCGCCGGGCCAAGGCGGGGCCCGCCCGAGCCCGCATCGCCCCCGCCCGAG